>NW_005054921.1:39610-40458 GCF_000277835.1 Geospiza fortis
TGGGATAGCCCCAAACCCACTGGGATCCTGTAAAAATTCATTGGGATAGCCCCAAACCCACTGGGATCCTGTAAAAATTCATTGGGATAGCCCCAAACCCACTGGGGTCCCATAAAAACCCATTGGGATAGTCCTAAACCCACTGGGGTTCTGTAAAAATCCACTGGGATAGCCCTAAACCCACTGGGATCCCATAAAAATCCAATGGGATGGCCATAAACCCACTGGGGTCCCATAAAAACCCACTGGGGAGCCCAAAATTCCACTGGGATCCCATAAAAATCCAATGGGGTCCCGTAAAAACCCAATGGGATAGCCCCAAACCCACTGGGATCCCATAAAAATCCAATGGGATAGCCCCAAACCCACTGGGATCCCATAAAAATCCAATGGGGTCCCGTAAAAACCCAATGGGATAGCCCCAAACCCACTGGGATCCCATAAAAATCCAATGGGGTCCCGTAAAAACCCAATGGGATAGCCCCAAACCCACTGGGATCCCATAAAAATCCAATGGGGAGCCCCAAAATCCCACTGGGATCCGGTCCTGTAAAAACCCAATGGGATAGCCCCAAACCCACTGGGGTCCCATAAAAACCCACTGGGGAGCCCCAAAATCCCACTGGGATCCCATAAAATCCTAACAGGTTATGCCAAAATCCAATGGAATGTCCCCAAAGCTACTGGGATGCCATAGAATTCCAACAGGCGATCCCAAATTTCACTGGAATCCCATAAATGTCCAATGGGGAGTCCAAAAAAATCTCCCGGGACCACCCCAAAAAAACCCTCTGGACCTTTTCCCCCCTTTTTTTCTCTCCTTTTTCCCTTTTCCCCCCTTTTTTTCC
>NW_005054922.1:0-1581 GCF_000277835.1 Geospiza fortis
AATGGGATCAATGGGAACTTGCACACGAAGCACGCAAACTGGATCCTGGGGAATGGGAATAAATGGGAAAAATGGGAATAAATGGGAAAAATGGGATCAATGGGATCAAGGGGATCAATGGGATCAAGGGGATCGATGGGATCAATGGGATCAATGGGATCAATGGGAACTTGCACACGGAGCACGCAAACTGGATCCTGGAACAATGGGAATTCCATAAAAAATTGGAATGCTGGCAAAGTGGGAATGCTGGAAAAAATGGGAATAACAGGGAAAAATGGGAATTCCAGAAAAATGAGAATTCTGGGGAAAACCAGGAATGCTGGGAATTCTAGGAAAAATCGGGAAAATGGGAAAAGGGAAATGAATCCTGGCAATAATAGGAAGTCTGGAAAAATGGGAATTCTAGGGAAAATGAGGAAAATGGGAAAAGAAACTGGATCCTGGAAAATGGGAATTCCATGAAAAACTCCCAAAACTTCCCCAGAATTCCCAAAAAAAAGCCCAGAAATTCACAGAAATTCCCCAAATCAAAAAAATCCCAGAAATTCCCTGAAATTCCCCCAAATTTCCCGAAAATGCCACAAAATTCCCTGAAATTCCAAAATAGACCCCCAGAAATTCCAAAAAAATCCAAAAAATTCCCCATGATTTCACCAAATTTCCCCAAAATTAAAAAAAAATTCCCAACATTCCCCCAAATTCCCCAAAAAACTCCCAAAAATTCCCCCCAAAATATCCAAAAATCCCCCCAAAATCCCCAGAAATTCTTCAAAATTAAAAAAACCTTCCCATAATTTCGCCAAAATTCCCCAAAAATTCAAAAAAAATCCCAGAGTTCACCCAAAATCCCGAAAAAAACTCCCCAAAATTAAAAAAAAAAATCCCAAAATTCCCCCAAATCCCCAGAAATTGCCCATAATTTCACCGAAATTCCCCAAAGAAATGGGGAAAAAAATCCCAAAATTCAACAAAAACTCCCAGAAAAACTCCCCAAAATTTCCAAAAAATTGCCAAAAATTCCCCAGAATTCCCAGAAACATTCCCAAAAATTCCCCAAAATTCCCAAAAATTCCCAAAATTCCCAAAATCCCCACCTGTCCATGGCCCTGTCCCTCATGCGGTCCCTCCTCCGCTGCTTCTCCCGTTTCTTCTTCACCTCCTCATCCTCCTCCTCCGACCCTGCGGGAAATTTGGGAATTCTCATCCCAAAACAATCAAACCCCAAAACCTCCCCAAAATTCCCAGAGCCCCAAGCCCCGCATTCCCAAATTTATCCGGATTTTTCCCGGATTTTCCCACCTTTTTTCCCGGATTTTCCCACTTTTTTTATGTTTTTCCTGCTTTTTTCCTGGATTTTTCCCACATTTTCTTCCCTGCTTTTCCCACCTTTTTTCCCACCTTTTTTCCCACCTTTTTTCCCACCTTTTTTCCCACCTTTTTTCCCACCTTTTTTCCCACCTTTTTTTCACGTTTTTCCCCCCATTTTTCCATATTTTTCCCACCTTTTTCCTTGTTTTTCCTGCATTTTTCCTGGTTTTCCCATCTTTTTTTCGCTGTTCTTCCTGCCCTTTTTCCCAC
>NW_005054922.1:1798-3761 GCF_000277835.1 Geospiza fortis
TTTTTTTCCCTGTTTTTCCTGCTTTTTTTTCCCTGTTTTTCCTGCTTTTTTTTCCCTGTTTTTCCTGCTTTTTTTCCCTGTTTTTCCCACCTTTTTTCCATGTTTTTCAGTCCTTTTTTTCCCTGTTTTCCCACTTCTTTTCACGTTCTTCCTGCCTTTTTTCCCACCTTTTTTCTCCACATTTTTTCCACATTTTTCCCCACCTTTTTCCATATTTTTCTGACCTTTTTCCCACTTCCCCCCCTTTTTCAATGCTTTTCCCACCTTTTTTTCTCAGTTTCTCCTGCATTTTCCCCGCATTTTTCCCATGTTTTTCTGACCTTTTTCCTGTGCTTTTCCAGCCTTTATTTCCTGCTTTTTTTCCTCAGTTTTTCCTGCATTTTTTCCAGGTTCTCCCACTTTTTTTCCAATGGTTTTCCCACCTTTCCCCCCACATTTTTTCCATGTTTTTCTGACCTTTTTTCCCCCTGGTTTCCCACCTTTTTCCCTCAGTTTTTCCTGCATTTTTCCCTGTTTTTCCCACCTTTTTTCCCTGTTTTTCTCACCTTTTTTCCCTAGTTTTCCTTCCTTTTTTCTGCTTTTCCCACCTTATTTTTTCCTGCCTTTTCCCCAGGCTTTTCCCCATTTTCCCAGATTTTTCCCCCTTCTTTACAAATTTTTCCCACCTTTTTTTCCCATTTTTCCCACCTTTCCCCCAGTTTTCCTGCCTTTTTTCCAGATATTCTCCTGTTTCCCCCCATTTTCCCAAATTTCCTCCTTTTTTTCCCCAATTTCTCCCTGATTTTCCCCATTTTATTCCCTCCCTTTTTCCCATTTCTTCCCCCAATTTTCCCACATTTTTTTCCTATTTTTACTCCCAATTTCCCTCCTTTTTTCCCCCATTTTCCCCCCATTCCCAGCAGCTTTTTCCTTCTCTGGGATCATTCGGGATCCATCCCAAAAAAATTCCTCAGAAATTCCTTAAAAATCCCCAAAAAATCATCAGGGAAAGCCCCAAAAAAGCTGGAAAAGGAGGAAAAAATCCCAAATTTCACCACATTTTGGGGTGAGAATTGGAATTTTTAGGAATTCCCACTCCAAATTCCCCAAATTCCCCCAAAATCTGGGAAAACCCTTTGGATTTTTGGGATTTTTTCCCCTTCCCGGCCACAAATTCCCCAAGAAAAGCTGGGAAATCCCCAAATTCTGGGAATTTTCCCCCCAAACGGCTCCGGAATTTCGGGAATTCTGCTGGGGCAGCAAATCCAGGAGCTCCTGCAAAAAAAAAGAAACAAAAAAAACCATTGGGATTCATTTTTCCTTGGAATTTTGGGAATTTTCTGCTTTTTTTTAATGGATATTCCCCCAAAAATTCGGATTTTCCATGGAATTGTTAGAGCTGAGGGATTTGGGAATTCCAGCCCTGCCCTGCTCAGCTTTTTCCAGGTGGGGATTATTCCCAAAATTCCCCAAATTTCCCCCCCAAAATCCCAAAAAGCTCCAAAAAAAATTCCCAAAATTCTCTAATAAATCCCCAAAATTCCAAAAAAATCCTCAAAACTCCTTAAAAATCTCTAAAATTCCCAAAATTTCCCCTCAAAAAACTCCCAAAAATTTCCCAAAGTTCCAAAATAAATCGCCACAATTAAAAAAATCCCGCAGCAAATCCGGGAGCTCCTGCAAAAAAAAGGAAGAAAAAAAATCATTGGGATTCATTTTTCCTTGGAATTTTGGGAATTTTCTGCTTTTTTTTAATGGATATTCCCCCAAAAATTCGGATTTTCCATGGAATTGTTAAAGCTGAGGGATTTGGGAATTCCAGCCCTGCCCTGCTCAGCTTTTTCCAGGTGGGGATTATTCCCAAAATTCCCCAAATTTTCCCCCAAAAACTCCTAAAAAATTCCCAAAATTATCAAAAAAAAATCCCCAAAATTAAAACAAAAAAAAAAATCCCCAAAACTCCTTAAAAATCCCCACAACTCCC
>NW_005054922.1:4638-6830 GCF_000277835.1 Geospiza fortis
AAATTCCAGGGAAAAATGGGAAAATTCAGGGGGAAATGGGAAAATTCCAGGGGAAAAAGGGGAAAATTCCAGGGAAAAATGGGAAAATTCAGGGGGAAATTCCAGGAAAAAAAAGGGGAAATTACAGGAAAAAAGGGGGAAATTACAGAGAAAAAAAGGAGGGAAATTACAGGGAAAAATGGGGAAATTCCAGGGAAAAAGGGGAAAATTCCAAGGAAAAAATGGGGAAATTCCAGGGAAAAATGGGAAAATTACAGGGAAAAATGGGAAAATTCAGGAGGAAATTACAGGGAAAAAATGGGGGGAAATTCCAGGGAAAAATGGGAAAATTCAGGGGGAAATTTCAAGGAAAAATGGGGAAATTACAAGGAAAAATACAGGGAAAATTCCAGGGAAAAATGGGGCAAAGTCAGGGAAAAAATGGGGAAATTCCAGGGAAAAAGGGGCAAATTACAGGGAAAATTACTGGGAAAAAATGGGAAAATTCGGGGGGAAATTCCAGGGAAAAAAGAGGGGAAATTCCAGGGAAAAAGTGGGAAATTACAGGGAAAAAATGGAGGGAAATTCCAGGGGAAAATGGGAAAATTCCAGGGAAAAATACAGGGAAAATTCAGGGGGAAATTCCAGGGAAAAAAGGGGGAAATTCCAGGGAAAAATGGGGGAAATTCCGGGGAAAAATGGGGAAATTCAGGGGAAATTCCAGGGATTGGGAAAAAAGGGGAAAATCCAGGGAAAGGGGGGAAAATTCCAGGGAAATTTGGGGGAAATTCCAGAGAAAATGGAGAAAATTCCAGGGAAAAAGGAAAAAAATTCCAGGAAAAATGGTGGGAATCCATGGAAAAGGGGTGGAAATCCAAGGAAAATCCAAATAAAAAGGGGAAAAATCCAAGAAAATGGTGGGAATCCATGGAAAAGAGGGAAATTCCAGGGAAAACAGGGAGAAATTCCAGGGAAATTCCAGGGAAAAACCAGAAAAAATCCAGGGAAAAGGGGGAAAATCCATGGGAAAAAGGGAAATTCCAGGGAAAATCTGTGGAAAATCCAGGGAAAAAGGGGGGGAAATCCAGGAAAATCCAAAGGAAAAGGGTAAAAATCCAGGAAAAAGGGGAGGAATCCATGGGAAAGGGGGGAAATCTGGAAAATATCCCAGAAAAGGGGGCAGAATTCCCAGGAAAAGGTGGGAAATCCAGAAAAAAAGGGTGGAAATTCCCAGGAAAAGGCTGGAAATTCCTGGGAAGAAGCTGGAAATTCAGGAAAAAATGTTGGAAATCCAGGGAAAAATGTTGGAAATCCAGGGAAAAAGGCTGAAATTCCCACTAAAAGCTGAAATTTCCTGGAAAAAGCGCCAGAAATCCCCGGGAACAGATCCCAGAAATTGCCAGGAAAAGCTGGAAATTCCTGGGACAAGGACAGAAATCCCAGGAAAAGCTGGAAATTCAGGAAAAAATAAGGAAATTCGGGAAAAAAGGGCCGGAAAATGAGGAAAAAAGGGCAGAATTCTGAGGAGAAGTGCTGGAATTTCCCAGGAAAAGGATGGAAATGGAGGAAAAAGGGCAGAATTCCCAGGAAAAGCTGGGAAATTCCTGGGACAAGGGAAGAATTCCCAAGAAAAGGATGGAAATGGAGGGAAAAGGATGGAAATGGAGGGAAAAGGATGGAAATGGAGAGAAAAAAGGCTGGAGATTGAGGAAACAAAAGCAGAATTCCCAGGAAAAGCTGGGAATTCAGGAAAAAGGATGGAAATGGAGGGGAAAGGGCAGAATTCCCAGGAAAAGCTGGGAATTGCCAGGAAAAAAGGGCAGAATTCCCAGGAAAAGGCTGGAAATTCAGGGAAAAGGATGGAAATGGAGGGAAAAAGACTGGAAATTCTGCCAAAAAGGCTGGAGATTGAGGAAACAAAAGCAGAATTCCCAGGAAAAGTTGGGAATTCAGGAAAAAGGACGGAAATGGAGGGGAAAGGGCAGAATTCCCAGGAAAAGCTGGAAATTCAGGAAAAAGGATGGAAATTCCCAGGGAAAAGGGCAGAATTCCCAGGAAAAGGCTGGAAATGGAGGAAAAAGGGTGGAAATGGAGGGAAAAGGGGCAGAATTCCCAGGAAAAGGGTGGAAATTCAGGAAAAAGACTGGAAATTCCCAGGAAAAAGGGTAAAATTCCCAGGAAAAGCTGGAAATGGAGGGAAAAAGGATGGAAAT
>NW_005054922.1:7363-8508 GCF_000277835.1 Geospiza fortis
GCGTCCGCAGGCCAGCCGCGTACCGCGCTCGGAGTCGCTGTCGCTCTCGGGGTTTTTGGGCTCCTCGCTGCCGTCGTTGTTGCCGGGCTCGGTGCCGTCGTTGTTGCCGTCGTTGCCGGGCTCGGTGCCGTCGTTGTTCCCGGTGTCGTTCCCGGTGTCGTTCCCGGTGTCGTTCCCGGTGTCGTTCCCGGTGTCGTTCCCGGTGTCGTTCCCGGTGTCGTTCCCGGTGTCGTTCCCGGTGTCGTTCCCGGTGTCGTTCCCGGTGTCGTTCCCGGTGTCGTTCCCGGTGTCGTTCCCGGTGTCGTTCCCGGTGTCGTTCCCGGTGTCGTTCCCGGAGCGTTTCCGTTTCCGGGGCCCCTCCGGCTCCCAGCGCCCCCCGGAGCGAGCGCGGAGCCCCCGGCGCCGGCCCTGGGACGGGAGAGGGAAAGTTCCAGAAAAACGACGGGAAAAGGGATCAGGGATGGGGGAAAACAATGGGAAAACAACGGGAATGAAATGGGAATAAAATGGGAATAAAAGGGTCAGGGATGGGGGAAAACAACGGGAAAACAATGGGAAAACAACGGGAAAACAACGGGAAAACAACGGGAATGAAATGGGAATAAAAGGGTCAGGGATGGGGGAAAACAATGGGAATGAAATGGGAATAAAATGGGAATAAAAGGGTCAGGGATGGGGGAAAACAACGGGAAAACAACGGGAATGAAAAGGGAATAAAAGGGTCAGGGATGGGGGAAAACAACGGGAATGAAATGGGAATGAAATGGGAATAAAAGGGTCAGGGACGGTGAGGATAAAATGGGAAAAAAAATGGGAAAAAGAGAAGGGAATGGGGGGAATGAAATGGGAAAACAAATGGAAAAGGGGATCAGGGAATGGCAGGAAAAGGAGCAGAGAATAGCAGGAAAAAAAATGGGAAAAAAGCCAGGAAAGGGATCAGGAATGGTGGGAAAAGAAATGGGAAAAAATGGGAAAAGGAGCAGGGAATGGTGGGAAAACAACGGGAAAACAATGGGAAAAAGGAACAGGGAATGGCAGGAAAAGAAACGGGAAAAAAAAACAGGAAAAGGATCAGGAATGGTGGGAAAAGAAACGGGAATAAAACGGGGAAAAGGGATCGGTAATAGCGGGAAAACAACCGGGAA
>NW_005054922.1:8787-9213 GCF_000277835.1 Geospiza fortis
AGGGGAAAAAATGGGAAAAGCGAGCAGGGAATAGTGGGAAAACGAGGAAAAAAATGGGGGGAAAGGGGAAAGAAGTGGGGGAAAAAGGAAGAAAAAAGGGGCAAAAAGTGGGAAAGAAGTTGGAAAAATGGGGGAAAAGTGGGGAAAAGTGGGGAAAGCTGGCAGGACTCACCACGTGCAGGCCGTTCCAGGGCAGGGCTCCCATCCTGTCCCTCCTCCTCAGGCCGAAGGGGCCGCGGCCCATGGGGGGCGCTCCCAGCTCGCCGGGAAAATCGGGATAATCGCCCGGGAAATCGGGATAATCGCCGGGATAATCGCCGGGGAAATCGCCGGGATAATCGCCGGGGTATTCGGGGTAATCGCCAGGGTACTCCAGCGCCTGGGAGAAGAGCGAGGGCAGCGGGCGGGCCGAGCCCCAGCGCGGGG
>NW_005054922.1:9540-14857 GCF_000277835.1 Geospiza fortis
TAGAGCTGGGAATGGGGCGTTGAAAAATGGGAATAAAGTCGAGATTAGAGCTGGGAATGGGGCGTTGAAAAATGGGAATGAAGTCGAGATTAGAGCTGGGAATGGGGCGTTGAAGAAGGGGAAGGGATCCTGGGAGTCCCGAGAGGAGAACGAGCCCAAGGAGTCGAAGCGGAAGGAGCTGGAAAAGAGAGAAATAAAATCAAGGTTAGAGCTGGGAATGGGAGGCTGAAAATCAGGAATAAAATCAACATTAGAGCTGGGAATGGGAGGTTAAAAAATGGGAATAAAATCGAGATCAGAGCTGGGAATGGGAGGTTGAAAACTGGGAATAAAATCGAGATTAGGGCTGGGAATGGGGGGTTGAAAAATGGGAATAAAATCGGGATTAGGGCTGGGAAGAAGGGGAATAAATCGCGGTTAGGGCAGGAGAAATGGGAATAAAATCAAGATTAGGGCTGGAAATGAGCCCCTGGGATCCCTTTTTATCCTGGAAAATGGGAATAAAATCGAGATTAAGGCTGGGAATGGGGGGTTGAAGAAAGGGAACCACCCCAGAAAGGATCCTGTGAGGAGAAGGAGCCCAAGGAGTCGAAGCGGAAGGAGCTGGAAAAGAGAGAAATAAAAATGGGATTAGTGGGGGAAAAGTGGCCTGGGATCCCTTTTTATCCAGGAAAATGGGAATAAAATCGGGATTAGGGCTGGGAATGGGGGGAAAGGATCCCTCTTTATCCTGGAATAAAAATAATTATTAAAGCCGCAATTATTGGATAAACTGCAAGCAAACTGACTCCAAACTCCAGAAACTATGGGGGAAATGGAGAATATTGTGCTAATTAGGGTTAATTGAGTCCCACCTGTGCTGCTGCTCGGGGCCATGCCCCGGGCTGCCCTCCTTGGCCAGCAGCTCCAGGCTCTGGTTGGTTTTGGCTGCTTTTAAAACCCTCTCCCATTCCCAAAACTCCCGAGAGTTTTCCCAGAAAAACCCCAAAATTTCACATTAACCCTTCTCTCTTTCCCAAAATCACCCAAAATTCCTGGGAATTTTTTTCCAAAAAAAATCCCAAAAGTTGATATTCAGCCTTTCCTAACCGTTCCAAACCCTGGGAAAAAAGCGGAATTTTGGGCCAAAATATCAAAAATTGAGGCCAAACTGCAGAAATGCCGGGGAATATTGTGCTAATTAGGGGTAATTAGTGCTAATTGAGTCCCACCTGTGGTGCTGCTCGGGGCCATCCCCCAGGCTGCTTTTGGCTGCTTTTAAAACCCTCTCAAACTCCCAAAAATCCCGAGAGTTTTCCCAGAAAAACCCCAAAATTTCACATTAACCCTTCTCTCTTTCCCAAAATCACCCAAAATTCCTGGGAATTTTTTTCCAAAAAAAATCCCAAAAGTTGATATTCAGCCTTTCCTAACCGTTCCAAACCCTGGGAAAAAAGCGGAATTTTGGGCCAAAATATCAAAAATTGAGGCCAAACTGCAGAAATGCCGGGGAATATTGTGATAATTAGTGCTAATTAGGGGTAATTAGTGCTAATTGAGTCCCACCTGTGGTGCTGCTCGGGGCCATCCCCCGGGCTGCCCTCCTTGGCCAGCAGGTCCAGCCGTTGGTTGATTTTGGCGATGATGGAGTCGGGGTTGGAGGCAGAGGAGCCCAGGGCGGATCCTGAGGAGCCCTGGCTGAAGGTGGAGCCGGATCCAAACCCAGATCCCGATCCAAAAGTGGTTCCAGACCCTGAGCCAAAGGTGGATCCAGCAGATCCCGAGGCAAAAGTGGCTCCTGATCCAAAGGGGGCTCCAGATCCTGAGGCAAAGGTGGATCCCGAGGCAAAACCGCTTCCTGATCCTGATCCGAAAGTGGTTCCGGATCCTGACCCAAAATTGCTTCCTGATCCAAAGGTGGTTCCAGAGGCTGATCCAAAGGTGGATCCAGCAGATCCTGAGGCGAAAGCAGCTCCAGATCCTGATCCAAAAGTGGTTCCTGACCCTGATCCGAACGTGGATCCCGATCCGAAGGCAGCTCCAGACCCCGATCCAAAGCTCGATCCGGCGGATCCTGACCCAAAAGCGGCTCCAGATCCCGACCCAAAGGCGGCTCCAGATCCCGACCCAAAGGCGGCTCCAGATCCCGACCCAAAAGCAGCTCCAGATCCAAAGGCAGCTCCAGATCCCGACCCAAAGGCGGGTCCCGAACCCAAAAAACCCATAACCCTCATAGCCTGGAGAGGAATTCGTTAATTAGTTAATTAATGGAATGATCAGGGGCTCACTGAGGGGGGATTGGGAGAGTTACACGGGTGGGAACCCAGCAGGAAAAATCCCAGGGTGGTTCCAAAGGAATCTGAGGGGTGTAAAACCCATAACCCTTGTAGGCTGGGGAGGAATTCGTTAATTAGTTACTTAATGGAATGATCAGGGGCTCATTGAGGGGGAGATTGAAGAGTTACACGGGTGGGAACCCAGCAGGAAAAATCCCGGGGTGGTTCCAAGCCCTGGGAGGATCCCAAGGGGATTTGGGGGATGTAGAACTCATAACCCTTGTAGCCTGGGGAGTAAGGGGTTAATTCGTTAATTAATTGATGAATTAGGGGCTCATTGAGGGGGATTGAAGAGTTACAGGGGTGGGAACCCAGCAGGAAAAATCCTGGGGTGGTTCCAAAGGAATCTGGGGGGGGTAGCACTCGTAACCCTCATAGCCTGGGGAGGAATTCGTTAATTAGTTAATTAATGGAATGATCAGGGGCTCATTGAGGGGGGATTGAAGAGTTACAGGGGTGGGAGCCCAGCAGGAAAAATCCTGGGGTGATTCCAAGGGGATTTGGGGGGTGTAAAACCCATAACCCTTGTAAGCTGAGAAGCAATTAGTCAATGAACTAATTAATTAACTGATTAGAGGGTCATTGAGGGGGGGATTGAAGAGTTACAGGGGTGGGAACCCAGCAGGAAAAATCCCGGGGTGATTCCAAGGGGATTTGGGGGGTGTAGAACTCATAACCTCCATAGTCTGGGAAGTAAGGGGTTAATTAATTAATTAGAGGATCATTAAGGGGGTAATTAAAGAATTCTCCAGCAGGAGAATCCATGGAAAAAGTGTGGAATAAAGGGAAGGAGGAAAAACAAGGGAAAAAAATGGAGGGAAAGTGGGAAAAATGGGAAAAAGGGAAGGAAAAGGGGGAAAAAGGGGAAGAAATTGGAAAAAGGGAAGGAAAATGAGGGAAAATAGGAAAAAACTGGGAAAAGAGAGGGAAAAGGGAGGGGAAAAGGGAGGAAAACAAGGGAAAAATTGAGGAAAATGAGGGAAAATGAGAGAAAAATGAGGGAAAATGGGGAAAAAAGGGGGGAAAAAGGGAAAAAGGCAGGAAAACAGGCAGAATTGGGGAATTGGGGAATTTGGGAATTGCCAGATTGCCAAGGATCTGAGCCCTCACACCCACCTTGCCAGCTGCTCGTGTTGGTGCCGTAGGAACCTGGAAAAAAAGGGAAAAAATGGGAATTTTTAATGGGAAATGGTGAAATTTGGGCTGAAATGTTTGGGGTTTCTGGGAAAATGAGGATAAAACAGGAAGGGGTTGGGATCTGGGGGGGGTTGGATGGAATTTTGATGGGTTTTCCAAGGAAAAGAAGGAAAAAAGGGAAAAAGGGTTTTGGGGTGCAGAGGTTTTGGGAGTTGGGGATGGAGAGAGTGAAAAATGGGGGGAAAAAAGGGGAAAATGGGGGAAAAAAAGGAAAAATGGGGAAAAACAGGGAAAATGGGGAGAAATGGGGAGAAATGGGGGAAATGGGGAAAAATGGGGAAAATGGGGAACAAAAGGAAAAATAAGAGGAAAAAAAAAGGAAAAAAAGGGGGGGAAGGGATGAAATAAAGGAGGAGGAAAGGAGAAAAAGAAAGAAAATGGAGAAAAAAACCCAAAAAAATGGGGGGAAAGCGAAAAATGGAAGAAAAATCAGAAAAGGGGAAAATGGGAGAAAAAGGGAGGGAAAAAGAGGAAAAAATGGAGAGAAAAGGGGAGAAAAAGGGGAAGGGAAAGAAAAAAGGGAAGAAAATGGAGAAAAATGAGAGAAAGGGAAAAAAGGGAGAAAAAGTGGGGGAAAAGGGGGAAAAGAAGGGAAAGGAAAAGGAGAAGGGAAAAGGGAGAAAAATGGGGGGAAATCGGGGAAAATGGGAGAAAAATGGGAAATAAAGGAGGAAAGGAAAAGGAGAGGAAAAAAGGAAAAGTTGAGGAAAAGTTGGGAAAGTCTCACCCTGGGTGCCGGTGGCCCCGGTGCTCCAGGTGCCATAGCCTGGGGAAAAGGAGCAGCTGTCAGCAGGGAAGGGAAAATTCCCACTTGTCCTGGGCACAATCCCAAATTCCAGCCCTAAAATCCAGGCCTGATCTCAAAATCCGGCCCTAAAATCCAGCCCTGATCTCAAAATCCAGCCCTGATCCCAAAATCCAGCCCCAAAATCCAACCTCAAAACCCAAAATCTCAGCCCCAAATTCCAAAATCCAGCCCCCATTTCCAGCCTCAATCCCAAAATCCAGCCACAATCCTAAATTCCAGCCCTGATCCCAAAATCCAGCCCCAAAATCCAGCCCTGATCCCAAAATCCATCCCGGATCCTAAATCCAGCCCTAAATTCCAACCCTGATCCTAAATCCAGCCCCAAAATCCAACCCTGATCCCAAAATCCAGCTCCAAATCCAGCCCAAATCCTAAATTCCAACTCTGATCCCAAATCCAGCCCTAAAATCCAACCCCAAAACCAAAATTCCAGCCCTGATCCCAAATCCCAGCCCCAAAATCCAAAGTGAGCCTGGGAAAGAAGCCAAGCCTGGGATAAATAATTAATTAAGAAATAAAAAAATCAAGGTGGATTTGCCCTTTTCTGATCCCTTTTGCCAGGCTGAGGAATCCAGGGGAAATTCCAGGGGGATCCTGAGGGGATCCTGGGAATTTCCAGGGGGGATCCTGAGGAATTCTGAGGCGGAATCCACAGGGAATCTCCAGGGGAGATCCTGAGGGGATCCAGGGGGAAACCTGAGGGAATCCTCAGGGGGAATCCTGAAGGGATCCTGAGAGCACCTAGGGGAGAATCCAGGAGAGAATTTCCAAAGGAGATCCTGAGGGAGATCCACGGGAGATCCAAGGCGGAGACTCCAGGGGGATCCCCCTAAGGAGGGGACAGGGATCCCCTCCCGAGGGGCCACGGGACGTCTTGAGGAGGGCACAGGACCCCCAAGGAAGGGACACGAGACGCCCCCCGGGCGCCGCCACAGTTAGTTGGGACGGGCCAGGACGAGGGAAACTGAGGCACAGGCGGCGGGGGGGGGGGGGGGGG
>NW_005054922.1:15369-20039 GCF_000277835.1 Geospiza fortis
CTCCCGAGCGGCCTCGAATGGCCCCGGAGCGGCCCCTCCCAGTGACAATGTCCCCTGTGCCTCACAGTGAGTGTCCCCAGCCCCTCAGTGACGGCGTCCCCAAATCCCCTCACGGACCCCAAATCCCCTCAGGGACCCCAAATCCCCTCAAAGTGTTCTCAAATCCCCTCACAGTATCCCCAAATCCCCTCAGGGTCAACAAATTCCCTCAAAATGTCCCCAAATCACCTCAGGGTCACCAAATTCCCTCACAGTGTCCCCAAATAAACTCAGGGACCCTAAATCCCCTCAAAATGTCCCCAAATCCCCTCACAGTACCCGCAAATCCCCTCAGGGCCACCAAGTTCCCTCAACATGTCCCCAAACCCCCTCAAAATGTCCCCAAATTCCCTCAAAATGTCCCCAAATCACCTCAGGGTCCACAAAACCCCTCACAATGTCCCCAAATCCCTTTGTCTACCCCTTTTCCCATCATTTTTTCCATCCCGTTTCCATCATTTTTCCATTTTTTTCATTCCTTTCCCATTCCTGAGTGGAATTTCCTCAATTCCTGAAAGGAAATTTCCCATTCCTGAGGAGAATTTTCCCATTTCTGGCAGGAATTTCCCCATTCCAGAAGAAATTTTCCTATTCCTAAAGGGAAATTTCCCTTTCCTGAGGAGAATTTTCCCATTTCTGGCAGGAATTTCCCCATTCCAGAAGAAATTTTCCTATTCCTAAAGGGAAATTTCCCTTTCCTGAGGAGAATTTTCCCATTTCTGGCAGGAATTTCCCCATTCCAGAAGAAATTTTCCTATTCCTAAAGGGAAATTTCCCTTTCCTGAGGAGAATTTTCCCATTTCTGGCAGGAATTTCCCCATTCCAGAAGAAATTTTCCTATTCCTAAAGGGAAATTTCCCTTTCCTGAGGAGAATTTTCCCATTTCTGGCAGGAATTTCCCCATTCCAGAAGAAATTTTCCTATTCCTAAAGGGAAATTTCCCTTTCCTGAGGAGAATTTTCCCATTTCTGGCAGGAATTTCCCCATTCCAGAAGAAATTTTCCTATTCCTAAAGGGAAATTTCCCTTTCCTGAGGAGAATTTTCCTTTTCCTGAAGGAATTTTCCCATTTCTGGCAGGAATTTCCCCATTCCAGAAGTCCCTCTCCCATTCCTAAAGGGAAATTTCCCTTTCCTGAGGAGAATTTTCCTTTTCCTGAAGGAATTTTCCCATTTCTGAAAGAATTCTCCCATTCCTGAAGGGAAATTTCCCTTTCCTGAGGAGAATTTTCCTTTTCCTGAAGGAATTTTCCCATTTCTGAAAGAATTCTCCCATTCCTGAAGGGAAATTTCCCTTTCCTGAGGAGAATTTTCCCATTTCTGGCAGGAATTTCCCCATTCCAGAAGAAATTTTCCCATTCCTGAAGGGAAATTTCCCTTTCCTGAGGAGAATTTTCCTTTTCCTGAAGGAATTTTCCCATTTCTGAAAGAATTCTCCCATTCCTGAAGGGAAATTTCCCTTTCCTGAGGAGAATTTTCCTTTTCCTGAAGGAATTCTCCCATTCCTGAAGGGAAATTTCCCATTCCTGAAGGAACTTCCCCATCCCAAACCCCCAAATTTCCCCCAAAATTCCCCATTGCCTCCCCCAGAACCATCCCTGGATCCCAAATTCCCAATTTTGGGCAGGAAAATCCCAACTCCACCCACGCCAGCACCCAAAAAAAAGGGGAATTCGGGGTTTTTGAGGCTTTTCCAAAGATGAGAAACTGGGGATGAGCTGAGTCCTTTAAAATCCACAGAAACTTCGGGAATTTCCTCCCGTTCACAACGGACACAACGGCACCGAACGCTCCGAGGGGAGGGAAAAACAGCGGGAAAAACGGGAAAAACCGGGAAAAACCGACGGGAAAACAGCAGGAGAAGGTCGGGAAAAGGGAACCACAGCCACGGGAAATCCTGGAAAATCCTGGGGGAGAAATGCCAGCCTTGGCACACCTGGAAAAATCCCCAATCCTGAGGGGAAAAGGGGAAAAATCCCACAAATCCCAGCCAGACATTCCCAAAATCCCAGCTGGAAATTCCTAAAAATCCCAGCTGGAAATCCCCCAAAAATCCAACTGGAAATTCCCAAAATCCCAGCTGGAAATTCCCAAAATTCCAACAGGGAATTCCCCCAAATCCCAGCCAGAAATTCCCAACAACCCAGCTGGAAATTCCCCAAAAAAATCCAGCTGGAAATCCCCAAAATTCCAGCTGGAAATTCCCAAAACTCCAGCTGGAAATTCCCAAGATTCCAACTGGGAATTCCCAAAATTCCAACTGGGAATTCCCCAAAATTCCACCTGGAAATTCCCAAAAAATGCAGCTGGAAATTCCCAAAATTCCAACTGGGAATTCCCCCAAATCCCAGCCAGAAATTCCCAACAATCCAGCTGGGAATCCCCAAAATTCCAGCTGGAAATTCCCAAAATCCCAGCCAGAAATTCCCACAAATTCCACCTGCAAATTCCCAAAATTCCACCTGGAAATTCCCAAAAAATGCAGCTGGAAATTCCCAAAATTCCAACTGGGAATTCCCCCAAATCCCAGCCAGAAATTCCCAACAACCCAGCTGGAAATTCCCAAAAATCCCAGCTGGAAATTCCCCAAAAATCCAACTGGAAATTCCCACAAATTCCACCTGGAAATTCCCAAAAAATGCAGCTGGAAATTCCCAAAATTCCAACTGGGAATTCCCCCAAATCCCAGCCAGAAATTCCCAACAATCCAGCTGGAAATTCCCAAAAATCCCAGCTGGAAATTCCCCAAAAATCCAACTGGAAATTCCCAAAATTCCAACTGGGAATTCCCCAAAAAATCCAGCTGGAAATTCCCAGAAAAATCCAGCTGGAAATTCCCAAAAAATCCACCTACAAATTCCCAAAAATCCAACAGAATTCCCCTTTTCATCCCCAGGAATTCCCCAAAAAATCCAACGGGAATTTTCTTTTCTTCCCTGGGAATTCCCAAGAAATCCAATTGAATTCTCTCATTTTTCCCAGGAACTCCCAAAAAACCACAAAGGAATTCTCTTTTTTTTCCTGGGAATTCCCAAAAAACCCAACAAAATACCCAACAAAATTCAACAAAATTCCCTTTTTTTCTCAGGAATTCCCAGGAAAAAAAAAAAATCCAACTGAATTCCCTTTCCCCCAGAAATTCCCAAGAAATCCAATGAAATTCTGGTTTTTTTCCTGGGAATTCCCAAAAAACCCAAGGAAATTACACCAGGAAATCCCAAAAATCCAAGAGAATTCCCAAAGAAATCCAAGAAAATTCCTTTTTTCTCCAGGAATTCCCAAAAAAACCCCAAGGGAATTTCCTCGTTTCCCTGGGAATTCCCCCAAAAAAACCCAACAAAATTCCTAAAAAATTCAACAAAATTCCGATTTTTTTTCCAGGAATTCCCAGGATTTGGGGCTGGGACATTTCTGGGTCCTTTTCCCTGCAGGAATTCACTCCTGGAACCTTCCAGAACTTTCCTCTCCCTCCTGCAGCTCCGGGAGCTCCTCAGAATTTGGGGAATTTGGGGAATTTGGGGAATTTTCCACTTCTGGATTTGTCCCTGGTCCCTTTTCCTGCTTTTTGGCTGCTGCAATTTCCTGGGAATTTTCGTTTTCTTCGGGATTTTCCTCCGAATTTTCCGGATTTTCCTCCGAATTTTCCAGATGTTCCTCAGAATCCTCAGAATTTTGGAGATTTTCCGTGGAATTTTCCGGATTTGCCGTGGAATTTTCCGGATTTGCCGTGGAATTTTCCGGATTTTCCTCGGGATTTGGGGGATTTTTCGTAGAATTTTCAGGATTTTCCTCAGGATTTGGGGGATTTTCCGTGGAATTTTCCAGAATTTCCTCAGGATTTTGGAGGTTTTTTGTAGAATTTTCAGGATTTTCCTCAGGATTTTGGGGATTTTCCGTGGGATTTTCAGGATTTTGGGGATTTTCCGTGGGATTTTCAGGATTTTGGGGATTTTCCGGGGGATTTTGGGGATTTTCCTCCCCTGCTCCTTCCTCGTGCTCCTCCTTTTCCTCGGCATCGTCCGTGAAGGGATTTTCCCCCTGGAAAAAATTCCCCAAAATTCCCAAAATTCGGAGCTTTTCTCCAAGGAATTCTCACCCCTCACTGCCCCAAATCCAGCTAAAAATGGCAATATTCCCAAAAAACCACCCAAAAACCTGCAAAATATTCCCAAAAAACCCGCCCAAAACCTCAAAGTATTCCCACAAAAATCCCTCAAACCTCAAAATATTCCCAAAAAACCTCAAAATATTCCCAAAAAACCCCTCAAAAATCCAAAATATTCCCAAAAAACCCCCAAAATATTCCCAAATAATTCTCAAAACTCCCAAAACCCAAAAAATCCCCCGAAAAAAACCTCAAAAAAACCCCAAAAATTCCTGAAAATCTCCTCTAAAACCCTGAAAATTCCCAATACGCCCCTCAAAAATCCAAAATATTCCCAAAAAACCCCCAAAATTCCCAAAAATCTTACCCAAAATCCCATGAAAATTCCCAAAAATCCACCCCAAACCCCCTGAAAATTCCAAAAAAACCCCAAACTCCCAAAAATTCTTTAATGTCTCCCCCACAATCCCAAAAAAATCCCCAAAAACCTCTCAAAAATCCAAAATATTCCCCCTATATTAAAAAAAA
>NW_005054922.1:22046-25728 GCF_000277835.1 Geospiza fortis
AATTCCCAGGATTTCAATGGATCCCAGTGGGAATTCCCAGGATTTCAATGGATCCCAGGGATGCCGGGCTCACCCTGCGGTTGTGGTTGTGATCCAGGGATCTCAGGTGCCTCTGGATGGAGCCGAAGTGCATGGGGATCAGGAGGTCGCAGGCGGAGCAGTGAGCGGCCTCCACCTTGCGCAGGAAATGCTCCAGGCCCAGCTCTGCGGAAATGGGAATGGGATCAGGGATTGGGATCTGGGATCTGGGAATGGGATTGGGATCCCCAGTGCTCCAGGCCCAGCTCTGCAGAAATGGAAATGGGATCTGGGATTGGGATCAAGATTGGGATCTGGGAATGGGATTGGGATCCCCAATGCTCCAGGCCCAGCTCTGCAGAAATGGGATCAGGGAATGGGATCTGGGATCAGGGAATGGGATCTGGGAATGGGATCCCCGGTGCTCCAGGCCCAGCTCTGCGGAAATGGGATCACAGGGATTGGAAATGGGATCGGGAATGGGATCAGGGAATGGGATCTGGGAATGGGATCCCCGGTGCTCCAGGCCCAGCTCTGCGGAAATGGGAATGGGATCTGGGATTAGGGATCAGGGATCTGGGATCAGGTTTGGGATCAGGGATCTGGGAATGGGATCAGGTTTGGGATCAGGGATCTGGGAATGGGATCAGGTTTGGGATCAGGGATCTGGGAATGGGATCCCCAATGCTCCAGGCCCAGCTCTGCGGAAATGGGAATGGGAATGGGATCTGGGATCTGGGAATGGGATCTGGGAATGGGATCCCCGGTGCTCCAGGCCCAGCTCTGCGGAAATGGGAATGGGATCTGGGATCAGGGATCTGGGAATGGGATCAGGATTGGGATCAGGGATCTGGGAATGGGACCCCCAGTGCTCCAGGCCCAGCTCTGGGGAAATGGGAATGGGATTGGGATCTGGGATTGGGGTCAAATAAACCTCTAAGGGATGGCCAGTGTTCCAGGGCCACCTCTGAAAAACAGGGAATGGGATCTGAGATTGGGATCAGGGAATGAGATCAGGGATCTGGGATTGGGAATGGGATCTGGGATCTGGGAATGGGATCAGGGATTGGGAATAGGATCAGGAATGGGATGGGGAATGGCCAATCCCTCTCAACATTCCAGAGCCATTCCTGGGGTTCCCAAACCTCCTCTTACCTGGGGATCCCTCTTTGCCCATTCCCAGAGAATGAATTCCCAAATCCCATTCCCAGAGAATGAATTCCCCAATCCCATTCCCAGAGAATTCCCAAATCCCATTCCCAGAGAATGAATTCCCCAATCCCATTCCCAGGGATGAATTCCCCCAAATCCTGCGAGGAATCCCCTTAAATCCCATTCCCAGCCCCATTCCCAGGATTTTGGGGGATTTTTTGGGGCACCCTGGGTCAGGTCCTGCTTCCTCTGGATCTCCCATTCCCAGGGATGAATTCCTAGCCCCATTCCCGGGATTTTGGGGGATTTTTTGGGGCACCCTGGGTCAGGTCCTGCTTCCTCTGGATCTCCCATTCCCAGGGATGAATTCCTAGCCCCATTCCCGGGATTTTGGGGGATTTTTTGGGGCACCCTGGGTCAGGTCCTGCTTCCTCTGGATCTCCCATTCCCAGGGATGAATTCCTAGCCCCATTCCCGGGATTTTGGGGGATTTTTTGGGGTACCCTGGGTCAGGTCCTGCTCCCTCTGGATCTGCTGGATGACGGCGTTGATGTCCCGGATCCCGCGGCGCCGCTCCTCCGTCTTCCGCGTCTTGTTGGCCACGTACTCCTGCGGGAATTCCATGGGATCAGCATCCCAAAAACCCCGGGAATTCCCTGGGATCAGCATCCCAAAAACCCCCGGGAATTCCCTGGGATCAGCATCCCAAAATCCCCGGGAATTCCATGGGATCAGCATCCCAAAAATCCCCGGGAATTCCTGGGATCAGCATCCCAAAAACCCCCGGGAATTCCCTGGGATCAGCATCCCAAAAATCCCAAATCCCTGCTGCAGGGAATTCCTAGGACTATCCCAAAATTCCCGGGAATTCCCTGGGATCAGCATCCCAGAAATCCCCGGGAATTCCCTGGGATCAGCATCCCAAAAACCCCGGAAATTCCATGGGATCAGCATCCCAAAATCCCCTGGGAATTCCCTGGGATCAGCATCCCAAAAATCTCTGGGAATTCCATGGGATCAGCATCCCAAAATTCCATGGGAATTCCATGGGATCAGCATCCCAAAAATCCCCGGGAATTCCATGGGATCATCCCAAAATTCCATGGCAATTCCATGGGATCATCCCAAAAATCTCAAATCCCTGCTGCAGGGAATTTCTAGGATTATCCCAAAATTCCCGGGAATTCCCTGGGATCATCCCAAAAATCCCCAATCCCCCTGCAGGGAATTTTTTGGGATCTGCAAAAGAGGAAAGGAGGGAAAGGCAGGAAAGGAGGGAAAAGAAAGAAAAAAAGGAAAAAGGAGGGAAAAAGGGAAAAGAGGCAAATAAAGGGAAAGGGGGAAAGGGAAAAGGAGAAGGGCAAGGAGAGAAAAGAAGGGAAAAGAGGGAAATGGGGAAAAAAGGGAGGAGAAGAAAGGGGAAATAAGGGAAAGGAAAAGGAGGGAAAAGGAAAAAAAAAGAAGAGGGAAAAAGAAATGAAGGAAAGGAGAAAAAACCACGGAAAAGGAAAAATAAGGGAAAATCAGGGAAAGGAGAGAAAGAAAAAAGGGGAAGGGGAGGGGAGGGGAGGGAAGGGAAGGGGGAAATGAGGGAAAGGAGAGGAAGAGGAGGAGGAGGAGGAGGAGGCCGAAGGCACCTGCAGGAGCTCAGCTTGGTGCCCACGAACTGGAAATGGGGAAAGGGGAGAGGGAAAGGAAGAAGAGAAGAGGAGGGAAAGGGAAAGCAGGGAAAGGAGAGGAGGAGGAGGAAGAGGAAGAAGAGGAGGAAGAGGAGGCACCTGCAGGAACTCAGCTTGGTGCCCATGAACCAGAAATGGGAAAATGGGAGAGAGAAAGGAACAGGAAAGGAGAGGAAGAGGAGGAAGAGCAGGAGGAAAAGGAAGAAGAGGAGGAAGGGGAGGCTGAAGGCACCGGCAGGAACTGGGCTGTCTGCTGGGGCAGCTTGGTGCCCATGAACTGGAAATGGGAAAAGGGGAGAGGGAAAGGAAGAAGAGGAGGAAGAGGAGGGAAAGGGAAAGCAGGGAAAGGAGAGGAAGAGGAGGAAGAAGAGGAGGAAGAGGAGGCACCTGCAGGAACTCAGCTTGGTGCCCATGAACCAGAAATGGGAAAATGGGAGAGAGAAAGGAACAGGAAAGGAGAGGAAGAGGAGGAAGAGCAGGAGGAAAAGGAAGAAGAGGAGGAAGGGGAGGCTGAAGGCACCGGCAGGAACTGGGCTGTCTGCTGGGGCAGCTTGGTGCCCATGAACTGGAAATGGGAAAAGGGGAGAGGGAAAGGAAGAAGAGGAGGAAGAGGAGGGAAAGGGAAAGCAGGGAAAGGAGAGGAAGAGGAGGAAGAGGAGGAGGAAGGGGAGGCTGAAGGCACCTGCAGGAGCTCAGCTTGGTGCCCATGAACTGGAAATGGGGAAAGGGGAGAGGGAAAGGAAGAAGAGAAGAGGAGGGAAAGGGAAAGCAGGGAAAGGAGAGGAAGAGGAGGAAGAGGAAGAGGAGGAGGAAGAGGAGGAGGAGGCTGAAGG
>NW_005054922.1:26726-30507 GCF_000277835.1 Geospiza fortis
GAGAAAAATGGAAAAAAGGGGGGAAATGGAAAAAAATGGGGGGGAAAAGGAGGAAAAAGGGGGGAAAAAGGGGAAAATAATGGGGAAAATAATGGGGAAAATGGGAAGAAAAAATGGAAAAGTAGAGAAAAATGGAAAAAAGGGGGGAAATGGAAAAAAATGGGGGGGAAAAGGAGGAAAAAGGGGGGAAAAAGGGGAAAATAATGGGGAAAATAATGGGGAAAATGGGAAGAAAAAATGGGAATGGGAGAAAAATGGGAAAAAAGGGGGGAAATGGAAAAAAATGGGGGTAAATAGGGGAAAAAGGGGGAGAAATCGGGGGAAATGGGGAAATAATGGGGGAAAATGGGAAGAGAAAAATGGGAATGGGGGAAAAATGGGGGGAAAATGGGAATGGGGAAAAAAGGGGAATGGCAGAGGGAAATGGGAAATAGGGAGAAAAAAATGGGAATGGGGAACAGGAAAAAATCCATTAAAAAGGTGAAATATTCCCTAAAAAAGGTGGAGGAAGTCCCTAAGAAAGGAGAAAAAATCCTAAAAAAGAAAAATATTCCCAGAAAAAGGAAAAAAATCCTAAAAAATGGGAAAATATTCCCTGAAAAAGGAAAAAAAATTCTAAAAAACGGGAAAATATTCCCTAAAAAGGGGGAAAATCCCCTAAAAAAAGGAAAAAATCCATTAAAAAGGCGAAATATTCCCTAAAAAAGTGGGGAAAATCCCTAAAAAGGGGGGGGAAATCCTAAAAAAGGGAAATATTCCCTAAAAAAGGAAAAAAATTCCTAAAAAATGGGAAAATAGTCTCAAAAAAAAAGAGGAAAATAACCTTAAACAAAAATGAAAAATCCATTAAAAAGGTGAAATAGTCCCTAAAAAAGGTGGGGAAAGTCCCTAAAAAAGGAGGAAAAATCCTAAAAAAGGGAAATATTCCCTAAAAAAGGGGAAAATAACTGCAAAAGGGAGAAAAGGGTGTCCCACCTCTCGACCATGCGGTCCCGGTGCCGCTTCTTCTGCCGCTCCTGGGCTTTGCGGCCGCCCGGGAGCCGCGGCCTGGGCTGGGGATTCTCCTCAGCGTTGCTCAGGGCTCCTGCACAACGGGCATGGGCTGGGAGCTCGGGGAAGTTCACAGGGAATCCAACCCAAACCCCTGGAATTCCAGCCCCAAATCCCAGGGAATCCAACCCAAACCCCTGGAATTCCAACCCAAACCCCAGGGAATCCAACCCAAACCCCAGGGAATCCAATCAGCCCCAAACCCCTGGAATTCCAACTCCAAATCCCAGGGAATCCAATCAGCCCCAAACCCCAGGGAATCCAATCAGCCCCAAACCCCTGGAATTCCAACCCAAACCCCAGGGAATCCAACCCAAACCCCTGGAATTCCAACCCAAACCCCAGGGAATCCAACCCAAACCCCTGGAATTCCAACCCAAACCCAGGGAATCCAACTCAAAATCCCATGGAATTCAAAATCCCAGGAATTCCAGCCCCAAATCCCAGGGAATCCAACCCTAAATTCCAAAGAAATCCACACAAAATCCTAGGAAAACCAAAACCCCAGGGAATCCAACCCCAAATCCCAGGAATTCCAGCCCCAAATCCCAGGGAATCCAACCCTAAATTCCAAAGAAATCAGCCCCAAATCCCAGAAAAACCAAAATCCCAGGGAATCCAACTCAAAATCCCATGGAATTCAAAATCCCAGGAATTCCAGCCCCAAATCCCAGGGAATCCAACCCTAAATTCCAAAGAAATCCACACAAAATCCTAGGAAAACCAAAACCCCAGGGAATCCAACCCCAAATCCCAGGAATTCCAGCCCCAAATCCCAGGGAATCCAACCCAAATCCCAGGGAATCCAACCCCAAATCCCAGGGAATCCAATCAGCCCCAAATCCCAGGGAATCCAACCCTAAATTCCAAAGAAATCAGCCCCAAATCCCAGAAAAACCAAAATCCCAGGGAATCCAACTCAAAATCCCATGGAATTCAAAATCCCAGGAATTCCAGCCCCAAATCCCAGGGAATCCAACCCTAAATTCCAAAGAAATCCACACAAAATCCCAGGAAAACCAAAACCCCAGGGAATCCAACCCCAAATCCCAGGGAATCCAATCAGCCTCAAAGAAAATTCAAAATCCCAGGAATTCCAACCCTAAATTCCAAAGAAATCTGCCCAAAATCCCAGAAAAACCAGAATCCCAGGGAATCCAACCCAAATCCCATTAATTCCAGCCCCAAATCCCAGGGAATCCAACCCAAAATCCCAGGAAATTCAAAATCCCAGGAAATCCAACCCAAGGAAATCCAGTCCAAAATCCCAGGAAATCAGCCCAAAATCCCAGAAAATTCAACCCAAAATCCCAGGAAATCAGCCCAGAATCCTCCCCTGATCCCAAAATCCTGAAATTCTCTGGATTTTCCCCCCAAATCCCTGAAATTCTCTGAATTTCCCTCCCCAAATCCCTGAAATTCCCTGGATTTTCCTCCCTAAATTCACGATTTTCTCTGGATTTTCCTCCCCTGATCCCAAATCCCTGAAATTCTCTGAATTTTCTTCCCCAAATCCCTGAAATTCCCTGGATTTTTTTCCCCCTAAGTTCCTGAAATTCCCTGGATTTTTCCCCCTAAATTCCTGAAATTTCCTGGATTTTCCTCCCCTGATCCCAAATCCCTGAAATTCTCTGGATTTCCCTCCCCAAATCCCTGAAATTCCCTGGATTTTCCCCCCAAATTCCTGAATTTCTCTGGATTTTCCTCCCCTGATCCCAAATCCCTGAAATTCCCTGGATTTTCCCCCCAAATCCCTGAAATTCTTTGGATTTTCCTCCCCAAATCCCTGAAATTCCCTGGATTTTCCCTTTTCCCTCCACTCTGAGCCCCTGGAAAAGCGCCCAGGAATTCCTGGAATTTCCCCCTGCAATTCCCAACTCACCTTTCTCAGAATCTCTTCCCTCTTCATCCTCCCCTTCCTGGAAAACCAAAAATCCAGGAATTTTAAAATCCCGGAATTTCCCTCCCTGAGACCCCAAAATCCCAGAATTTTCCCTTTCCCAGACCCCAAATTCCCAGAATTTCCCTTCCAGAAATCCCAAAATCCCAGAACTTTCCCTCTCCCCACCCCAATTCCTTTGGAAATTCCCCCAAATTCCCAAAATTCCAGATTTTGGATCCACTCACCCCTCTGGATTCTTCCTTTTCTCCGGATTCTCCCTCCGTGCCTTCCTCTGGAAAGAACAAAAATCCAAAAATGGAAAATTGGGGATAAATCTGGGATTTTTAAACTTGAAATTAGCCCCAAAAATGTGGGAATTTGCAATAAATCCCAGGATTTTCTGAGCTGGAAATCCAAAATTCATCCCAAAATTCGGGGGCAATCCTGGGATTTTTAACAGGAATTCTGGGATTCAGCCCAAAAAAATTGGGAATTTGAGGTAAATCTGGGATTTTTAACTGGAATTTAGCCCCAAAAATTGGGAATTTGGTGTCAGTCCTGAGATTTTTGAACTGAAATTCCAGAATTCCTCTCCCTAAATTGGAAATTTGGGGCCAATCCCAGGATTTTTAACGGGAATTCCTCTCCCCAAATCAGGAATTTGGGATCAATCCCAGGATTTTTAACTGGAATTCCCCCAAATCAGGAATTTGGGATCAATCCCAGGATTTTTAACTGGAATTCCCCCAAATCAGGAATTTGGGATCAATCCCAGGATTTTTAACTGGAATTCCCCCAAATCAGGAATTTGGGATCAATCCCAGGATTTTTAACTGGAATTCCTCTCCC
>NW_005054922.1:31776-32771 GCF_000277835.1 Geospiza fortis
AAACCGTCCCGGAATTTGCCCTGGAATTGCTGCTCCCGGGAATGGGGGCGGCCGTAGAAACCGCCCGAGGAGGAGTCGGGATCCGGTTCGGTGGGGAAATCGCCGGGATAATCGTTGGGATAATCGTGATAATTGTTGGGATAATCGTGATAATCGTTGGGGTAATCGTTGGGGTAATCGTTGGGATAATCGTTGGGATATTCAGGATAATCGTTGGGATAATCCCCGGGATAATCGTTGGGATAATCCCCGGGGTAGTCGAAGGACGCCCGGTACAGATCCCGGTGGTCGCTCACGCGGGAGTCGCCGTAGGAGTCGTAGGGATCGTACCTGAGAAGGGAAATTTGGGAATTCTGAGGGGGGAACATTTGGGAATTCTGGTACCTGAGGGGAAAATTGGGAATTCTGAGGGGGGAACATTTGGGAATTCTGGTACCTAAGAGGGAAATTTGGCAATTCTGAGAGGGGAAATTTGGGAATTCTGAGGGGGGAACATTTGGGAATTCTGAGGTGGGAGAGTGGGGTTTTTTTTGGGGGAATTCCCAAGGAAACGGTTCCCAAGGTTGGGGATTTCCAAGAAAAAGGGTCTGAGGGATTGGGATCCCCTTTATTCCAAAGAAATGGGGCCCGGGTGTTTGGGAGCACCTTCTGCTCCCCCATTCCCATTCCCCCATTCCCTTATTCCCATTTTCCCATTCCCATCCCCACCCCACATTCCCATTCCCAATCCCAATCCCAAATTCCCACATTCCCATTCCCACCTGTCGGGGGCGGCCCCGTAGCCCCGTCCCTGCAGCCCCTCGGCCTTGGGGTGCATCCTGGTTCCCAATGCCCCAATCCCACATTCCCAAATTCCACATTCCCGTTCCCACCTTTCCGGGGCGGCCCCGTAGCCCCGTCCCTGCAGCCCCTCTGCCTCGGGGTGCATCGCAGATCCCCCATTCCCAATCCCAATTCCCAAATTCCCATTCCCACCTGTCCAGGGCAGGCCCGCA
>NW_005054922.1:33752-35490 GCF_000277835.1 Geospiza fortis
CGGGAATTCGGGATGCACTGGGATTTAACGGGATTTAACGGGAATTCGGGATGCACTGGGATTTAACGGGGATTCGGGATGCACCGGGATTTAATGGGAATTCGGGATGCACCAGGATTTAACGGGATGTAACGGGGATTCGGGATGCACTGGGATTTAACAGGAATTCAGGAATTACCGGGATTTAACGGGGATTATCAGGAATTCGGGATGCACTGGGATTTAATGGGATTTAACGGGAATTTGGGATGCATTGGGATTTAATGGGAATTACTGAGAATTTGGGATTTACTGGGATTTAATGGGAATTATCAGGAATTTGGGATTTACTGGGATTTAACGAGAATTTGGGATTTTCTGGGATTTAACAGGAATTATTGGGAATTTGGGATGCACTGGGATTTAATAGGAATTAGCGGGAATTCGGGATTTACTGGGATTTAATGGGGATTATCGGGAATTCAGGATTTAACGGCATTTAATGGGAATTATCGGGAATTTGGGATGCACCGGGATTTAACGGGATTTGGGATTGAATGGGATTTAACGAGAATTTGGGATTTACTGGAATTAAACAGGAATTATCGGGAATTTGGGATGCACTGCTATTTAACAGAAATTTGGGATTTACTAGGATTTAACAGAATTATTGGGAACTTGGGATGCACTGGGATTTAACGGAAATTTGGGATTTACTGGGATTTAATGGGAATTATTGGGAATTTGGGATTTAATGGGAATTATCGAGAACTTGGGATTTACTGGGATTTAATGGGAATTACCAGGAATTTGGGAATTACTGGGATTTAAAGGGAATTATCGGGAATGTGAGATGCACTGGGATTTAACAGGAATTCAGGATTTACTGGGATCAAACAGAATTATTGGGAATTCGGGATGCACTGGGATTTAACAGAATTATTGGGAATTTGGGATTTACTGGGATTTAACGAGAATTTGGGATTTACTGGGATTTAACAGGAATTATTGGGAATTCGGGATTTACTGGAAATTATCAGGAACTCAGGATTTACTGGGGATTATTGGGAATTTGGGATTCACTGGGATTTAATGGGAATTATCGAGAATTGGGATTTACTGGGATTTAACAGAATTATTGGGAATTTGGGATTTACTGGGATTTAACAGGAATTCAGGATTTACTGGGATTTAACAGAATTATTGGGAATTTGGGATTTACTGGGATTTACTGGGAACTATTGGAAATTCGGGATGCACTGGGATTTAATGGGAATTACTGGGAATTTGGGATGCACTGGGGATTATCAGGAATTTGGGATTTACTGGGATTGAACGGGAATTACCGGGAATTCAGGACTTACTGGGAATTCGGGATTCGCTGGGATTTACTGGGAATTTTGGATTTACCGGGAATTTTGGATTTACCGGGAATTTTGGATTTTCCAGAAATGCCAATTTTTTGTTGGATCCGGTGGGAATTTGGGACTAAAATTTGGGAAAGGAGAGGTGGGAGCTTCCCAAGGGATCTGGGGATGGATGCAGGGGCAGGAAATTCCCGCACTTGCCTCTGCTCGAGCCCGAATTCCAATCTCCGTACCCTAGAAAACAGCAAAACCCCAGTCAGGCTCCAAAATCCCCCAAATTTCCCCCAAATCTGCCGGGAATCGGCCCCAGGAGCCCCAAATCCCAAATTTCCATCCAAGCCAGGAAGGGTTCCCAGCCCTGGGGGTTTGGGGATGGTCAGGAAAGGGAAATT
>NW_005054922.1:35714-37271 GCF_000277835.1 Geospiza fortis
GGAAAAATAGGGGGAAAAATAGGGGGAAAAAAAGGGGGAAAAAAGGGGGAAAAAAGGGGGAAAAAATGGGGAAACATATGGGGAAACATATGGGGAAACATATGGGGAAAAAATGGGGAAAAAATGGGGAAAACTATGGGGAAAACTATGGGGAAAACTATGGGGAAAACTATGGGGAAAACTATGGGGAAAACTATGGGGAAAACTATGGGGAAAACTATGGGGAAAACTATGGGGAAAACTATGGGGAAAACTATGGGGAAAACTATGGGGAAAAATAAATATGGGGGAAAATAAATATGGGGAAAATAAATATGGGGGAAAATAAATATGGGGAAAATAAATATGGGGGAAAATAAATATGGGGGAAAATAAATATGGGGGAAAATAAATATGGGGGAAAATAAATATGGGGGAAAATAAATATGGGGGAAAATATGGGGGAAAATATGGGGGAAAATACGGGGAAAATACGGGGAAAATACGGGGAAAAATATGGGGAAAATATGGGGGAAAATATGGGGGAAAATACGGGGAAAATACGGGGAAAATACGGGGAAAATACGGGGAAAATACGGGGAAAATACGGGGAAAATACGGGGAAAATACGGGGAAAATACGGGGAAAATACGGGGAAAAATATGGGGAAAAATATGGGGAAAAATATGGGGAAAAATATGGGGAAAAATATGGGGAAAAATATGGGGAAAAATATGGGGAAAAATATGGGGAAAAATATGGGGAAAAATATGGGGAAAAATATGGGGAAAAATATGGGGAAAAATATGGGGAAAAATATGGGGAAAAATATGGGGAAAAATATGGGGAAAAATATGGGGAAAAATATGGGGAAAAATGGGAAAAAAGGGAAAAAAAGGGAAAAAAGGAAAAATGGGAAAATGGAAAAAAATGGGAAAAAGAAGGGGAAAAATTAGAAAAAAATGGGAAAAAGAGAAAAAAGGAAAAACAGGGAAAATAAAAAAGGAAAAAAATGGGGGAGAAGGGCAAAAAATGGGAAAAATGGGGGGGGGAGGAGAAAAAAGGAGAAAAAAAAGGAGAAAAAATCGGGGAAAAAAATTGGGACAGATGGGAAAATATGGGGAAAACTTGGAAAAAAGGAGAAAGAATTGGGGGAAATGGGAAAAACGGGGGAAAGTGGGAAAAAATTGGGAGAAAATGGGAAAGAATGGGGAGAAAATGGGAAAAAATGGGGGAAAAACTGGGAGTTGGATGCCGTTCCTGCTGTTCCCGGCTGCCCTCATTCCCCAGTGTAATTTCAGGCCTAATTAGCGGCTCCTCATTAGCACAAAAGGCCAATTAAGGGGTTTGGGCGCTCCTTCCCCGCCCGCGGGTGGGAATTCCCCGGGAATTCTCCGGGAATCGCGGCCCGGCCCCTGCAGGTGTGGCCCAGGTGAGGGAACGGGTCGGGATTCACGGAAAAACGGGAAAAAATGGGATAAAAATGGGATTAAAATGAGAAAAAAATGGGATAAAAATGAGAAAAAATGAGATTCAAAATGAGAAAAAATGGGATTAAAAAGGAGAAAAAATGGGATA
>NW_005054922.1:37294-37510 GCF_000277835.1 Geospiza fortis
AAAATGAGAAAAAATGGGATTCAAAATGAGAAAAATGAGATTCAAAATGAGAAAAAAATGGGATTCAAAATGAGAAAAAATGGGATTAAAAATGAGAAAAAATTGGATTAAAAATGAGAAAAAATGGGACTAAAACGAGAAAAAAATGGGATTAAAACGAGAAAAATTGGTATTAAAAACGAGAAAAATTGGGATTAAAAATGAGAAAAAATGGGA
>NW_005054922.1:38663-40442 GCF_000277835.1 Geospiza fortis
CTGGATTTCCCCAAATTTCCCTGGATTTTCCCAAATCCCCCTGGATTTCCCCAAATTTCCCCCAAACCTCCCTGGAATTCCCCAAATTTCCCTGGATTTACCCAAATCTCCCTGAATTCCCCCAGATTTCCCTGGAATTTCCCCAAATTTCCCCCAAATCCCCCTGGATTTCCCCAAATTTCCCCCCAGTTTCCCCAAATTTCCCCCAAATCTTCCTGGATTTCCCCAAATTTCCCTGGATTTTCCCAAATCCCCCTGGATTTCCCCAAATTTCCCCCAAACCTCCCTGGAATTCCCCAAATTTCCCTGGATTTACCCAAATCTCCCTGAATTCCCCCAGATTTCCCTGGAATTTCCCCAAATTTCCCCCAAATCCCCCTGGATTTCCCCAAATTTCCCCCCAGTTTCCCCAAATTTCCCCCAAATCTTCCTGGATTTCCCCAAATTTCCCTGGATTTTCCCAAATCCCCCTGGATTTCCCCAAATTTCCCCCAAACCTCCCTGGAATTCCCCAAATTTCCCTGGATTTACCCAAATCTCCCTGAATTCCCCCAGATTTCCCTGGAATTTCCCCAAATTTCCCCCAAATCCCCCTGGATTTCCCCAAATTTCCCCCCAGTTTCCCCAAATTTCCCCCAAATCTTCCTGGATTTCCCCAAATTTCCCTGGATTTTCCCAAATCCCCCTGGATTTCCCCAAATTTCCCCCAAACCTCCCTGGAATTCCCCAAATTTCCCTGGATTTACCCAAATCTCCCTGAATTCCCCCAGATTTCCCTGGAATTTCCCCAAATTTTCTCTGGAATTTCCGCAAATTTCCCCCAAATCCCTCTGGATTTCTCCCAAATTTCCCTGGAATTCTCCCAAATCTCCCCCAAATTTCTCTGGAATTCCTCAGGGAATTTTCCTGGATTTCCCCCCAATTTCCCCAAATTTCTCTGGAATTTCCCCAAATTCCTCTGAATTTCCCCAAATTTCCCTGGATTTCCTCCCAATTTCTCCCAAATTTCCCTGGAATTTCCCCAAATTTCCCGGGATTTTCCCCAATCCCCCCCAGGCATGCACAGACTCCGGTTTTTTTCCCGGGATTTCATCTCCAGAAGAATTTAATCCATCGTCCCCCAGTGCCGGGTACAGGAATCGCCGGAAACGTCCCGAAAAACGTGGAAATAAAATTTAAAAAAAAAAAAAAAAATGGAACAAAAAAAACCCCAAAACCAGGAAAAAAAAAACCCAAAACATTTTCCATTAAAATTCCTTCCGAAATCCGGAAGTTTCGGGATTCCCAAATAAAAACGGAAATTTTTTTTTCTTTTCTCCTTTGCTTTCTACACAAATCTAGAGTTTAAAAAATTCGGGATGAGGGAGGGAAAAATGGGAATAAAACCAAGGAAAAAAAAAAAAAACCAAAAAAAAGGAATTTTGGGGGAAAAAACGGAGCCGAATCCTCCCGGGATTTTGGGGATTCCCGCGGAGAATCCCACGGGATTTCCTTGGGAAAAACGGGAATTTTGGGAACATGCAACCCCGGAACCGAGGGAATTCCGACATCTACGGGGCCACGGAAAATAAAAACCAAAAGGGGAAAAAAATGGGGAATTTACAGCTCTGCCGAGGGTCCAAATGTACAAAATGCACAGCGTTTTCCCCCTTGTGGGAATCGTGGGAATTCTGGGAATTCCCTGCCCGGTTCTTTGGGATACAAAAAGGGAATTGTGTTGGTTTTGCGTGTTCGTTTCCCGGGAATTCCCGGCGGGAACGCTCCGTGTAGTGCTTGCGG
>NW_005054923.1:0-27562 GCF_000277835.1 Geospiza fortis
CGCATCGCATCAGTGTGTTTCTCCCCTTCACCTGGCCGCGGCAATATTGGAAATTAGGAATTTTTCTCTGGCAGGGTGGGCAGGCCCTGGCACAGGGTGCCCAGAGCAGCTGGGGCTGCCCCTGGATCCCTGGCAGTGCCCAAGGCCAGGCTGGACACTGGGGCTTGGAGCAGCCTGGGACAGTGGGAGGTGTCCCTGCCCATGGCAGGGGTGGAATGGGATGAGCTTTAAGGTCCCTTTCAACCCAAACCATTCTGCAATTCTATAATCCCACTTTAGCAGCCTAAAATCCTAAAGCCTAATGTCAGTTAAGTTCATTGAAATTCTATCCTCTCCATCCCAAAAACTGATCAGTCTGTATTTTTTCCAGTCATTACCAACATGCAGTGCTAAGTCACAATTTTGCCAGAGTAGAATAACCCAGAAGAAGAAGAAGAAGAAAATAAGAATGGACCTGCAACATGTTTGTAAGGAAAGATTTTAATACTGCACAAAAATATTTTCAAAGATGTTATCCCCACTATAACTGTGCCATAAACTTTTCCTTTGCATAGGATTCTATTGTAAAAGCATTACTTCTTTGCTAGGAGTAAATTTTCTTAGCATTAGTTACCATTTCCTAGAAGCACCTCCCATTTTTTCAAGGATAATTTACCAATAGAGAAAAATGACAAAATCTTATTACCCTTGCCAAAAGGCTCTGAAAAACCTTATTTATTGTGATACCAGGCCTTTTAAAAATGCTGCTGCTGAAGGCTTTTGACTTTCAGTGTTTTCTTTCATCCTTTTATAAAATGTGTAATGTCACTTTAAATCTCTAGTTTCTCCATATCTCTTCCCCTGTCTCTCTCTTTCTATAAAACACTTTCATGCATTACTTAGCTGATGTCAAGAGCTCTGGAGAACGGGTAAGTATTTCTCCCACTGGCTGCTTAGGCAATTCAAAGAACATCACAATAACAGAACACAACAGCAAAGAACAGTAAAAATCTGATGAGAGCTTAGAGTGCAAGGGGTGAACCTTCTTCTTTCCTACTACTTGAAACAGTAATTATTTTTAATTTTTTTAGCACAGGTATAGTTCCTACTGAACTGTAGCACTATGTGAACATACATGTTGCTAATAACTTTACTACCAAAGTTTGCAAGGATTCAATACAGACTTTTTTAAAACAGAAGCAACTGGAAGGAAAATTTAATTTTACTGAAGTATTCCATGACTGTAGAACGATCATAATCTCACAAAGTATTGTGTGTCTTGCTGATAAAGCTGATGAAGAAATGGGGAAGGAGATAAATAGATAGAAGGATAGAAGAGATAAATAGATTGAATAGATAGAAGGATAGAAATATGCCAGACAGCTTTCAAAGGATTCTTCCTCTCTTTTTTCCTGGGTAATAGGAGGAACTACTGAAAAGTAATCCTTTCTAGGAGCACTGCTATGTGAAGGGGGGAGGGGGGGCAAAAGAAGCTGAACCTCTTTTTCTGAAAAGATAAACTGGAAAAAAATCTTCTCAAATGTATTGCCTCAAGAAAAGGCATTTTCTTTTTTTGGTTTTTCAAGAATGACTTGTCTCTGACAGAACAGCTAGAGAGCTATTTTGAGTCCTGCCTTTCTGAGTCCTGCCTTTTAGTGGGGGAATAGAGCTGGATATTCCTGGCACCATCAGGACTGTAACATGGACAGGCTGTTGAAGAGCTGCAAATACAATGGGCTGAAGAGTTCTGCAACTGCTCCTCTCTTGCAGTTTTGTAATAGGATGCCAATTGCTGATTTCATCTTTTTCTAGATCTAATTTCAGTTTTTACAGTTTATGCTGGGTCTGAGTAATGCAGTGTATACAGGTCATTTAAGGAAACCTCTCTGTCATCTTTGAATACTAAGCCACAACTTAAAGAAATAAATTAGAAGGCCAAAATGTGAGTTCTCATTCTTTTAACATAAGATGTGAAACTCAGAGTTTGAAATCTCTGAAGTAGAGAGGAAGTGGTCCTCATAGTCACTCCTCTGGTGAGTTGTGTGTTCACATGCTGCTCATTTTGCCCAGTTTTATAGGTCCAAGAAAAGGTTTGGCAAATTCCATGCTCAGAGCTTGGCTGTGAGAATCACATGACAGAGAACTTAACCTTCATAGTTTTGATGGGATCACACCGCCAATGAGAAACAAAAAGTTTACGTCAATTTTTGGCTCTTTATAGAAGCCTGAGAAGTCTGTTAGCACCAATTTAGAATGCACTTAAAAGAAAAAGACTTTAGGAGATGCCTGATAAAATGACATCCAGTGGCAAGGTCAACTACAGCTCTTCACCTCTGCAGTCACTGCATTCTCCTTTTAAATCTTGCAAAATCAGTGCTGAAGATGTAAAAGTTTTAATAATTACTCCCAAACCAGAATTTCAAGCTGAAATTTTTTTTCAAGAAATATTATGTATGGTTATAGATTCGAAAAAGTTCCATTATAGTATTAGTAGCATAAAAAATAATGAATTAAGTACTTAATCAAGATTGATGTCAAACGTTCATAATATGCTGAACAATTTTTATTTTTAAAAACATTCTTAGTGGAACTACATGTATTTCTTTTTCTGTATCATTTTTCCTTATCTTGATTTATTCCTCCAAAGAGCACTCTAAAGGACAGGTAATTTCTAGGGCAGGTGAACTGGAGTTAGGACAAGGCTGACAAGGACAGACTGTTCACCATGGAGGACAAACCACCATAATATATCAAGAACAATTCAGTACTTTTCAGAAGCATCCATCATATCCGCTAAATAGGAATAGCTAAGTCTATAATGAAATCCAAATTTTTAATACCTAAGACTTGATTAGCTTTTACGTCCTCTCCTAAAATAGTTAATTTTTCAGAATCTCTTGAAGAAAGCTTAGTTAGTTCACTTCCAGAGTTGCCCTAAAGAAACAATAAATGCTACAAAGGAACACAACACAAGATAGAAGAGTATTGTCACATGGGAGGAGAGGTTTTCATGTACGAACCTCAGAGAAGAGAAGGCAGATTTTTAGATTAGACCAATTAGCAGTAAGTGTTTCAAAAAGTAGAATAAGCAAGAGAAAAATAATTTATGAGAGGACTTCTGCATTAGAATGAAAGGAACTAGCCTGTTCATTTAAGTTAGTAAAGAATTTATTCTGCTTTAGAGGACTAAAATATCTGATTAATAGTAATTTGCCATGGCATGAAAACTAATATGCCAAATAAGAAATATTGTCCTCTAAATTATATATTAAGATAAGAAATTAACCCATAAACTTTTTGCACAAGTGCATATGAAAAACTCTGCAGGTCTGAAAACATAGTCAGCTTTTTGAATAATCAATCAAATGTGGAGAATTGCTAAGTGTGACTGGAGTGAAAAGCTCCTTCTGGGAAGTAAATGGCTGCAAAAGAACTGCCCTGGGGAGTGTGATAAAGTGTGGCTGCCTGCTCACTGCAGAACACCCACTGCCTTCTGTGATTTTACATCTTGGACATCACTTTTAATTCTCTACTTTCCCAGCATTGTGTGTACTCCATTCTGTTCAGATTTCAGATGGTAAATGCAGTTCTGTAGTTTGGATATGGTTTTGCTGTTGTAACAAAAAAGCAAAATAAGCCTGTTGGCGATGAAGCAAAAATCCACAGACCTTGTCTGAAAGCCACTGAAGATCCACTGGCTGAAAAATATCAGTAATTATTTTATAGCTGCCCTCAGAAACTCTTAGAAACAAAATAAATTGTGATTTCAAGTAATGTATTAGATGTTGAATTAATATTTGCATTGACCACTTATTGTGTATGAAGCAATGAGAAATTGAATTGAGTACTAAAACTGGGTATGGTAAGTCCTTTCATAGAATCACAAAATAATGGAATGGTTTGAGCTGGAAGGGAAATTGAAGATCATCCCATTCCACTCCTGCCATGGCAGGGACACCTCCCACTGTCCCAGGTGCTCCCAGCCCCAGTGTCCAACCTGGTCTTGGGCCCTGCCAGGGATCCAGGGGCAGCCCCAGCTGCTCTGGGCACCCTGCGCCAGGGCCTGCCCACCCTGCCAGGGAACAATTCCTCATTCCCAACATCCCCTCCATCCCTGCCCTCTGGCACTGGGAGACATTCCCTGGGCCCTGTCCCTTCATCCCTTGTCATTTTTCTCTCTCCATCTTTCCTGTAGCTCCTTCAGGCCCTGCAAGGCCACACTGAGCTCAGCCCAAAGCTTCTCCCCTCCAGGCTGAGCAGCCCCAGCTCTGCCAGCTCCATGGGGGAGGTGTTCCAGTCCCCTCAGCATCTCTGAGGCCTCCTCTGGAACAATAGGATTTTTCCATAGCTATCTGGATTGCAGTGAGGATCAGTTACCAGAGAATGTCAAACCACAACATTTATTCATGCTTCTGACTCCAGGGATTGCCAAAAACAGAAAAAGAACCATCTATTTTATTACTCAGCAATATAAAGATACAGAACCAGTCAGAGTAGGCATAAAACATTCCCCTCTAAAAATATTTCATTAGAAGTTATTTTTTAATTTATTTTTTAACTTATGCTCACTCTATAATAAAAATCTTATTATAGCAGTTAAAAGTAGTTAAAGAAGTCAACTCTAAGACTGTCTTGGAACTTCTATTTCTTTTTACATTGCTCCAGTATTTATCTTAGGGTTTTTTTCTTTTTGGGGGGGTGGTTTTTTTGTTTGTTTATTTCTTTGTTTGTGGGTGTTTTTGTGGGGTGTTGTTGTTGTTTTAGATTTCGGGGGGTGGTTTTTTGGTTTGGTTTATGGGGGAGGGGTGGTGTGTTGTGTTTTGGGGTTTTTTTTGTTTGCTTTTTCTTTTCTTTGTTTTTTTTAAGCAACTCAGGGTGCCATGATCACTAGGGTAGAGGTTATACAGGTAATTTTTTTTTTACATTATACTCTATTATGTAGATACAGTAGAATAACACATTTAAAAACATTCAATGGTGAAGTCCACCCTTGCAGTTAGACCTGTTGAGATATAGAAATTCTCCTCCAACATCTTCTGAACTATGACAACCAGCAGCATCCTGTCTGCATGGTAGGTAGCTTGTAATTAATATCAAGAATAAGGAACATCTTGATCAGTCACTTAGCTGATGTTATAACATCATTTTTTTTCACCATGGGAAAAGAGAAGGAAGGTGCAGAGAACTTGAATTAGCTGAGGAATTATGTTCCAGAACACAATGCTAGAGTCACTATGTGCTTTACTTCATTGCTTCTGCAAAGTGTTTATATGATTCTAATTCCCAAACTAAGCTGGGTGACCAGAAGCTTGCCAAAATTTGCTAATCACTAGGAAACATGTAACTTACTCTGAACCGAATAGCTAACAGTTGGCAGGAGCATAGCCTTTGGTTTGGAATTGATTTTGCATTTGTTCAAGGATGGCATTTGTGCTGACAAGTGAGACCAGATAATTCAGATTTATCAGTTCTGACTTGCTGAATAATCATGTCAGAGAGATGATGGATGGCTCTCAAACTGGCACTCTGACACTACTTGGAGAAGGTGATAGATAAAAAAACTAGCCCTCTCTTCGCTGCATAGGTTAATATTCCAAAACATTAAATAGCATTCATACAGAATCATGGAATGATTTGGGCTGGAAGGGACCTCAAAGTTTATCCAGTGCTCCTTCCACTGTCCCAGGCTGCTCCAAGCCCCAGTGTCCAACCTGGCCTTGGACACTGCCAGGGATCCAGGGGCAGCCCCAGCTGCTCTGGGCACCCTGTGCCAGACCCTGCCCACCCTGCCCGGGAGCAATTCCTTCCCAATATCCCATCTGATTCTCCTCTCTGTCAGTGTGAAGCCAATTCCCCTTGTCCTGCCACTTCAGGCCCTTGGAAATACTTTATCTCCATCTTTCTTGTAGCTTCCTTTCAGGATACCAGTATCTTCCCAAACCTCTAAAGACTCAAAAACTGATAAAACATTTATTTGCACTACAGCAATTGTTAGACAAGAAACACTAGGTTTCCATGCCATGAAAGACATGGGGCTTAAATCACCTTGGAGTAGTGGGGCTTAAATCACCTTGGAGTAGTCATTACTCTGAGGAGAGAAGGCCTCACACAAAGAACTCCCACCAGTCCCCCAGGCCACTGTGCCCAGAGGCAACAAAAGCAAAGTTCATTTCTGACACTGGCATTGTCAGAGATCAGACAGCTACAGAAGCTGAGCTGGGCAGCATCGCAGACCTTGTGGCCCTAGTACAGTGAAAGTTGAGGGAGAGATAAACTCAAGGCAGGAACAGAAGTGAAGACACCATGTCTGGTCATTCTGTCCCTCTAACATTGACCACTTTGACCAAGGAAGATGCAACAAGGACTTCCCTGGTGGAAGAGATAACAAAGGACATTATTCGCTTAAGAAGAATAATCAGAGGATTGTGTTTCTAAAGGGGACCAGGACAAAGGGGTCATGTAACGTGAATGGGGGTGTGGTTTGGAGGCAGAGACTCATACTCCAGGGTTCTGGAGTTCTGGTGACAAACAGCCTCGAGCTTATTTCTCCAGCTCTTTTTATAGGAACTCCAATCACACATGTGATTCGTGGAGGTCTTAGCCCTGTCCAGCTCTCTGGCCAATGATACATCTGCATCTAGAACTGAATGACATTGGCTGAGAGTCTCTGTGTAGATTGAATCCAACCTGTCCTTGCTCAGCCAGGGATTCCAATGCCACAGTGTCAGAGTGGAAATTTTTGTACCAACGTAGTGACCTATAAATACTGGTAAACTGTGTAATAAACTAGCTTTGCTTTGCTGGCGTAAGCAGAGTACATGTCAGTCAATCCTCACAGGCATGACAGGGATTTTGTCTGAAATGACAGTTCATCACCAGTAACATTTATGACCAATAATGGAGCAGATCCTTCAGCTGCAATTGGGGGCCAAGGGCATGTGGGGAGGAAGGCCATGAACACATCATCTTTGGCTGTGTGCTGTCTGGGAGGAGAGCAGGACTCTGAAGAGCAGCCAGTGGCTTCCAGGACCTGGGAGAGCATGAGGTACTCACAGGCAGGATATTGCATTCTGTAATGCTAAGGAATACTTCACTGAGTCCAGGAAGAACTGTCTGAGCATGTCAGGCCCTGAGGAACATGGTCCAAATTGTGGAAATTGTAGAAATGAATCGAGCTCTACATATATTTTATTTATTTCTTCTATCATTGTTGCCCAGGGAGGGGCTGTAATTAACAGGTGCTCTGTAGAAGTATTTTAAAAAAGCATATTTACAGAAAACAACTTAAATGAGAAACTTATTGCAATAAATAATCTAGCTGCCATCTCTCTAATGGTTTATGTAATAATTAGCAAAAATTCACACAACATTAATAAGGAATATCCACCTATTTAATTCTCTTTTATTCTTACAGGGACAGAAATGTACACCTTGCTTTCTGAAAATGGATGTACTTCAATCTTGAACTGTTCAAGGACATTTAGTTGTAAAAGTCTGTTTTCATGAAGAGTTTGGATTTTTTTTTTAATTATCAGTTTCAATCTTTTTTATAGGAAATAGAATAGGCTAGGAATATCCTTCTACAATTTGATTCTGGGCACATCACCTTAGAGTTCAGAAAACAAAGAGTCCTATAAAAAGCACTGGTTTTAATAATGCTAAAGAGACAGAATTAGCCGATTCTTTCATTAAGATTTCCTGTGCCTGCTTTAAAACTCAAAGTATCTCTCTCTAGCACTCTATTAACACAGAATTGCAATCACTTCAAATGTTCGTGACCTATCAAATGTGGCATTTAATGTTGAATTACCAGCTCAGGAATAGACATCCTAAAACTCACAAGAGAAGATAAGAGTCAAAAACAATTTAATATTCTACCTTATAAGTTTAAGACAGAAATTGTTATTGAATATTGTCAACACGTTTCTCTCTTATTCAACTATATAAACAATTGCTTATTAAGTATCATAAAGAGCAAATTTTGTGTAAAACAGATTTCTTAAATAAGTTAAAGAGCTATGTAAAAGCAATCACCATTTGGATAACTTGTTTCAAAATTCTTAATATTATGTTAGCTTAAAAAAGAGGGAGTAATTCAGTATTAAAAATCAGACCTTCTACATCCTCATAGATTCTGACCATCTGGAGACACAGACACATACACAAATATAGAAATAATTAATTGATTACTTAAAGATATTTTGGAAAGGTAACCACTTCTTCCTAAAGTATATACTTTTGCTTCTAAATGTCACTGACCATAATCTGTGCATAACTTACAGCCACATTTTAAAGTACAATAAATTAAATCCTATAAAAGTGATTTAGACAATAATAATTTCAGTTATCAGGGCCAAATCCACATCATCTTGCAAAGTAACTTCTAGAGTGCCATCATCATCATCGTCATCATCATCATTATTATTATTATTATTATTATTATTATTATTATTATTATTATTATTATTATTATTGATAACTAGATAATGAGACTCTCATGCAGTAATAACCCATAATTCCTGAGTTTAGTACAACACGTGGCAGTGGATATGGAAGCAGTCCCATATGGGATAACACAGCTATAGATCTCTGTACCACTTGTTTCATCAAATAAATTGTTCTCACACTGCCATACCACTATTGGCAAAGTAACTCACTGAAGATACACATGAATGGATCCTAAATTTGTCATTTTACCAGGAATCCTCTGTCCCCAAGCTTAGTCACAAAACTCTTCCTACTGTTGTTTGACTGCCAGGGAATCCTTGAAGGCTAAACATCTACATCAGTAAAACTCTAAGACCTATCACAAAGTTGCTCCTTTAATATCATGTCAAGAGAATAGAGACATCTCTCCTCAGGTAACACTAAAGTGTGCAAGATTGATTCCAGGACTTTTCTGGTATAACTAATACAGGAACAGACAAACACCCTGAAAGAACAGCACTCAGCGGCAGCAGGAACAGATCCACTGCAGCATTCCAAGGTTTAGTGTGAATGCCGTGGGATTTCTTGTAGTCTGTCTGCTGCAAATTGGTGATAGGCATAAGACCACTTTCTTCTTGGTACCTTATAAAGGTATTAAAACAACATTTTATCTTTTTTTTTCTTTTTAATTTACCTATTCTTTGTTAAGATCTACACTCATTTCACAAGGCTCAAAGGTGATATATCAATGGTATCTATGGACTGTTTAAAAAATACAAGTAGAAGCACATAAAGAAGAAGTTCCAGAAGATAAATTCACACTGCAAACTGGAACAATAGCAGATTCCAGCTCATAGGAGGTTCCACATAGTTCTGTTGATTTCAATAAAGCTGTGCTGGTTTATGGTAGCCAAGAATTTGCTCATCCATCCCTACAATCAGGCCTTGATGCATCCTCACAGTTGCCAGTGCAGAATCTGAGTTGAGCAGATCAAAGTAGAAAGCCAAGTTGCAAATTCCCATGTGACAACAGCTTTAAACTGAGAAAGATTTAAATGTTGCAGCAGTAAAGCAGATGGGTCTCAGTTTCTTCATGCAGACAAAGTTCATATTGATAGGAAATATCAGAAGTCACTGTGTTAGACCTAATTGGCTAACAACGCACTCATACTCAGTTCATTGGTTGGTAGTTGGTAAATGACCAATAGGGTGCACGTCTGTCAAATCTCTCTATTTTTGGTTAGCTTACATATTTTTGTTCACTGATTCTTATGGGATAGATTTATTGTTTATGCAGGTGCAACTTATTTTTCTCTCCAAGAATAGGTTGTTATGCAAACAGATTCTCATTCTCAGGATTTCTTCACATGGGAACTTAGCTAGCTGACTTAGAAGAAGTAACAGGTCAGCTGGAAATTCAACAGAACAAGGCCTGATAAGGCTTTTCTTTTATAATATGTATAAAAGAACCTGTACATAACATTTAAAGACATTAGTACAGCTTTTAACTGTGATAGAATATTCACAGCAATTGAAATAATCTCCTTGAACAGGTTAAAATCCCAGAAGCAGCTGTCCCGTCTAAAATTCATTTATGAGGACTGCTAACTTCTGCATGCAGTTTATGGGTGAGGTTTTAGCTTTTCTCTTCTCCAGCTGAGTGCTTGGATCCATGTCCAGCCCCACTTGAGGACTTAAGTGCTTATCTTAAAGCCTATACTGAAGTATAGGATACATTCCTCAAATGTACTGAACCACCACAATATTCTTACCACTCATACCTGTAATGCTTCTCCAGAGACTAAACAAAATAATTTATGAGTGTATTGACTCTGAAGGAGTATCAGTGAGGCAGAGTGCTTCAAATGTCCATTAGCATCCACTGCTCAGACTACCAAAAGGAACAACAGCAACATAAAATAGATGGATCTGAAGCATTAACAACAGCGTGAAACTCCCTGTAAATCTCCAGAGCAGCTGGAAATAGGGAATCCACAAGACACAGTATTCCGTCCTTTTGCAAGGCTTCACAATACCATTGCATAGGACCTGGGACACAGGTGAGATCATGGAAAGTCTTGAATGTTTGATGGTGAGGCAGAGGGAAAGGAAGAGCAACTGTTCAGAGAAGCTTTTAGTTTCCTTTCATATAATTTTGAAGTTGTTTCATTAAAAGAAGCTGGAAAAAAAGCCATAGCTTTTGACACTTCCACTAGAGCCTCACTGCCCTATGTATTCTCATTGGAGACGGACAGTTCCTCAGGAACTGAAGTGCCGGGACTAGGGGAATGGTTTCCCATTGCCAGAGGGCAGGATTAGAGGGGATATTGGGAAGGAATTGTTTCCTGGGGAGGCCCTGGCACAGGGTGCCCAGAGCAGCTGGGGCTGCCCCTGGATCCCTGGCAGTGCCCAAGGCCAGGTTGGACACTGGGGCTTGGAGCAGCCTGGGACAGTGGAAGGTGTCCCTGCCATGGCAGGGGTGGCACTGGATGGGCTTTAAGGCTCCACCCAACCCAGCCTTTTCTATGATTTTATAATCTCCAGGTGCATGATCACAGCCAATTCCTGTCCCTTGAGCTCAGCTGTCTTTCAATGACAGTAACTTGTGTTGCCACCTGGTACAGAAATGGGACATTTCCAGGTTCTTTGCTGTTAAATTTGCTCCATGAACTTGTTCACCAGTCCCTGACTTTCTGACACTTAAAATGCAGTATGAGACGTTACTTCTTGGTTAAACATTTGTGTGATGTTATGGCTGCTCTTAATTATTTATTGTGGTTGTTTCAGATGACAGAAGGTCTGGGAATACTTATCCTGCCTATTTCAGTTTGTTGTTTGTTGTTTGTTGTTTGAGGTTCTTCCCCAGGAGCATTCTGATGACATTAGGAAGGGAACATAAACCAGCAAACAAGCTACTGCAAACTATGATAAATATGCTCAGGTGCAAAAAAAAATCTCAGGTTCATTTGTTTTCAAATTCTTCTAAATTGAGTGACTTTTCTTCTCATATGGAAGTCAACCTCTTTAGCAGCACAGAGCAATTAAGGTGAGAAAAGTTCTGCTCTGCCTTTGTCCTAGGTTGACTATATGATGCTTTTATCCCCAGTCGTCTTGTTCTGTTTATGCTGAATAAGTTTTGCACCTTTAAGACTTGTTCCAGAGAGTGAAGGGGGGAGAGAAGAAGCATGCAGTTTGTTTTCCCTGCTCCTGTGCTGTTTTGTCTGTGGATGAACAGACAGCGGGACAGAGCTCTCCCTTGCTTTTAGTTAATTTTTGCTAGCCAAGGCAAAGAAGTTCCCTGGACTGTGTTTTTTCCTTTTTCCCTTTTCTTTGGACCTGTTTAAATCTGCTCTGGCCTGAGCACCCAGAAGAGCATCAGCATCTAGCGCCTGTGGCCCACTGGGCTATGCCTGGGCTGTGGCATTTCCAGCACCAGAGGGACTGATAAGAGACTGAGTGAGCTGAACTGCAACCCATGGAGGGGACTTTTCTGAGTTTGTATCTCTTTTGGAGCAGCAAAGGGTTTTATTGTTTAATATTGTTTGGGGTTTATTGTTTAATAAACAGGTTTTTTCTACTTTTCTCCAAGGAGGTATTTTCTCCCTGGCTGGCTGGGGGGAGGGGCCAATTGAATCTGCTTTCCTAGAGGAGACCCTCTGGGGATTCTCTCCAAAATTTGCCCTGAACCAGTACCCCACAGTTCTTTTTACTCAGTCACCACTAACCCACATGGGTGTATCAAGAGATTTATTTGATATGTTTCTCATTAAAAAGGTGATTCATGTTATAAATGATCAATTGAAAAGCCAAATATTTCAAAATGCAAAAATATTTTATTTATCTTTTTCTGTGACTGAAATACGGTCCTCAAAACCACCACAGCCAAAGAGACAGCGTCGAGCCCAGGATTGGCCCTGCGTGAACACAGATCTGACCTCTATCACATCAGATCTCCCTCTGCTCACGAATGCTGTTTCCAGTGAGGCTATTTTATACAATTTTTTATGCCTGAGGCAGAGGTGCTCCAATTTCTTTTGTAACCCCGCATATGCGCTAGAGTTTCTATCACTGTGCAGGGCTGGACAATTGCTGTTTCCTGAGTAGTAGCCAGCGCTGATCATGTCAGGGAAAGTCGTGTATTCAGATGTATTTCTGGTGACTTCTGTTATCTTGATTGATGGTATCAGTTGAGATGATCATTTAACTGGCCACATCTATTCATAGGTAAACCGGGCATTGTTCTCTTGCTGCCTTCAGGAATTTTGACATTCCGAAGTAGACATCTGTCCCTGGGCTGCTTGTGGTCAGAGACTCATTTGGATTTTACAATCTTAAAAAATACATTCTCTCTTTAAGCGTGAATTATTTCATAACATATATTACAATTCACATGGCCATATTTTGTTTGAGATCTAACAGTGACATAACCAGAGTTGGTCTGGCTGTGACTAAAGCAGTGCCTAAAGAACTACATTAAAGAAAGTGCAACTTTATTCAATAAAGAAGCAATCAGTAAAGGAAGGTGCAAGGAAAGTAAACATACAACAGGACTGTCGCAGACATCTCTGTGAAAAATCTTTTCTTTGGGATTTTTCCTTCTGAGGAGCTGTGGCCTCAGAGACAGACATAAACAATAATTATCTGCTGCTGTGGAATGCAACAGGTCAGTCTGGATTGGGCCAGCTTGGATGTTTATAGTTAATGGCCAATCAAGGACTGAGCTCTCTCGGACAGAGTTCAGGAGAGCTGCTTTTTTTATGATATTCTTTCTAGTCTATTCTTAGTGTAGCTAGCTTCTGGAAATATTTCCTTCTTTTTCCTTTTTAGTATAGTTATAATGTAATATATATATACCATAAAATAATAAATCAAGTCTACTGAACATGGAGTCAACGTTCTCGTCTCTCACCTCACCTGAAAACCCTTGTGACCACCGTCACACAGGACTCACTAAACACTCTTCAGGCAGAACCCAAGATGGAGAGCATTTGATATCAGCACTAAAACATGCTGACACTTAATTCTCTACTCCCAGTCACTTTTGAGAACTCCCTCCACAATGTGTCAGTGGATTTGTCTTTCATGTGCTCTCAACTGGAACAATAGTATAATAGCATTGTCTCTAACACTGCCTGATGTGTACAATGGCAATTAGAATGCATTTAGTTCCTACCTATTGTTTTAGGTGACAGGCGCCAACCCCTACTCCCCATCTACAGCATCATTCCAAAGGCACAGAATATGAAATTTCATATTTCTTCAACTTCACAAAGATAAAATAATTTGGAGAGAGATAACTCCCTTAGCTGCTATTGTTTTTGCCAAAGGTCTCCCTGATTCTGTGCTAGATCAGCGATCCTGATTTAGCAGAGCCATGTTGCTCTGTGCAGAACTGGGGGACAGGAAAGCAGTCAGCCTTTAGACATCTTGGTTCTGCAACAAGAAGGACAGCAAGGACAGAGACTGCATACAAATGGGGAGGCCACCATTGCATTTAGATGCTTTTGAGGCAAGTTATCAATAAAAAGGACTCTTAGACATCCAAAAATTGTTGAAGACTTTACATTACATGGCCAGTTCAGCATACCAGATTGTACCATGGCAGTGCTATCAAGGCCCCTGGAGCATCCAGCACTCATGAGGCCAAAGCTCACTGCTACTTTAGAAAGCTGATAGAGTAGGCAGAATGGGTCTTCCTATGATCACCATCAAACTGATTTATTAGTAGGCAAGAACAGGGTACAGAGCCAAAGAGGGTCCCTGAACAAAGACCTGGAACAAGCAGAGGGAACAGGCTTTTATACAGGATAGTGAGGGCAGAACTGAAAGTCAGGGTCCAATGGATATGGTAGAAAAGGATGCAGAGGCAGGGTCAGAGGTCAGGTCAGCCAATAGGGAAACAGAGGCGGAGGAATGCAGTAAACTAGGGCCAGTGGAGGGACACAGAGAGAACATTCTAGGGACCAACCACACAAGGAGAATAGGGGTCGAACTGGGGTAATTAGGCCAACAGGCCAATGGGGTAACAAACTTTACATAAGTCAGCACGTGCCTGCAAAGATCTATGTGAGAGGCAAGCATCTATGGGAGAAGCAAGGTTCTCACCCTAACCTGAAAACGTATTCCTCTTACTTGGGACCAGTCCCCCATGGCTGGGTGATTGAGACTCTGTGGTAGGGCCCTGAGCTGCCCCACCAAATCACAAAAACTGCAATGTAGGTAACCATTCTATGTATCTATTTCTCATCAGAGATGATAGTGTTATTCTTTGCTGATTTTTAGTATAAAACTTAGAGAGCTGGATGCAATAAATAAATGACACAAGAGAAATATTCCAGGTGCTACTAGAATAGATAATTATGTGACATTTGTTTATTTATGTATGGATTAAGTAACCCAGAAACATTGCTATTCACTGGAAAGCAATTACTCCTGCCAATAAAGAAGCATGAATTAAAATATTCAGTTGAAGACACCACTGTAGGACAAAGTTGGAAAGATTGCTGCTTCTGGAAATCTAGGTTATTTTCTCATTTTAGGTGAGTGCAGCTTTCAATTAATTTGTCAGTATCATCACTGACTTTCTTAAGGACATGAAAAATATATGTGTGTCACATTATGTGCGGAACTAAACTTTCAAATTATCCTTTTAAATTAGAGATAGAACTATAACCGCTGATTTTGCTCTTAAAACAAACAAACAAAAAATTACACATAGGAAACCAACTTTTAGACCGAAAAATGAGACTTTCTTTTTGCAGGGACTGGATGACTACACTGAAGACAAGGTATGGTAACAAATGGCACAGAGCCACAACCTAATTGAAATGCAAATGGTGCTGCAGAGTGCCAGGGAATATTTGGCTTACTGTAAAAACACTAACCTCGAGAATTCAATTTCTTTGTACAACAGATATCATCACTAATCTCACAGTGTAGTTTATTTGTAATTATTGATCAGTCAGGGAAGTTTCCAAATTCATTAACCAAAATTGGTGAGTGTTTAATGGACCACTGAAAAAAGCTACAGATCCATGCTTCTAATTTAGTCTTAGTACAGTGGGATCCTTTCCTCCCTGTTCGTATGGAAAACCAACTAAAATGTGCAACTAATGTACTCTGATTTCCACATCATGCTGCTTATTAGATATATCAGAAACCTTTTATTGTGGCACTACCAGTTGTCGGTTTCTCTGGGTCTGGATTGAAGGCACTTGAGACAGTAGTTCATGTTCGGACTCAAGTGTTTATTATTTGTTATCAGTAAAACAGTCTCACTACTGTGAGTTCGGCACCTTTTCATTACAAGGCACAAAACAGCTAACAATCTCTTGTTAGAAAGTCTTTTAAGACTAAACTATCCAATTAAGAACTGACACCTGGATTATTTTCCCTTTTAACCCAATAACTGATCCCTGGAAGCACACAATGCAGACTTTTCTGCCCAATTACAAAATGCCACCCAAACCCATGAAGAAGAAGGAAGAAGAAGCATGAAGAAGAAACCCAGGACAACACCCTGTGCCCTCCATCTTGCTTCCATCCACAACACACTAAAAATCCCAAAACCTAAGTTTCTCACCAAATGATACACCTACACTACCTTCTACAATCTATTTCATGCTTCTGTGGATTCTAGTCTACCTTGAAGTCTAGGAAACTTTCTCCATGAATGAGGGTCAAGGTCAGTGCTCCCTTGGGGGTCAGGGCACCCCAGAGCAGACAGAGAAATATTCCTAGTGCCCTGAGTTTCCACATTTTACCATTTTTTGAATTCTGAAATATTCTGGCATTTTTAGTTTTCCAGAAGTTCTTTAAGCATTTACAAATCTTGCAAGAACATGAGTTCCTGTGGGGAGTGGGCGAGGACTCTGATCTTGTCTAGTCTGCAGAAAATGAGACTGAGGAGAGGGTGACCTCACTGCTCTTTGCAGCTTCCTGAGGGGGACATGAGGAGGGGAGTGCTGAGAAAATCTGGAAAAATTCTATTGTCTTATATATCACAGCAAGAGAGCTTAGACATTGTTGGCGAGGATGGAACAGGGAAGCCTTATAAATATGATTGCCTGGCAAAAGATTTTGGGAATATGGAAACTATAAGTGAGATTGAAATGAAAGCAACCTTTGAGATCCCTTAGTTACTGAACAACGGGAAAACAATGGTGTGGTCGAGAAGGTAATCCCCTTTTGATGAAACAATACCCTCTGCTTGCAGGCAAGTCCAAGGGTCAGAAGCAGACCATGCCTGCTTGGCAGGAGGGTCCAAAGAGTAGCTTTTAGGGTTTAAAATGTAACACAGTATGGTAATGTAGTGATTCTTATACACTGTATGTAAATGCTATAGGATTTGTATCTTGTACTAGATTGGTTAGTGAGAATCAGAATATTCAACACAGAAGATGATTTAATGTATTGTAACGGGAACTTCAGTCTCTTACTCTCTTACTCTCTTTGCTCTCTTTTTCGCTCTCTCTTTGCTCTCTCTCTCTTCTCTCGGCCCTGCTCTGAGCTGCGGCTGGCAGCTCCCAGCAGGGCTCTGCACCCACGCCCTTGCAATAAACTGCATGTCCACGACCTGGCTTCAGAGATCTCTCGTCTCCGTCCATCCCGACCGTACTGGGGACCCTCAGCTGCTCCTACAAGGCATAATTTTGTGAGCATGGCTTCTTTATTGATTTCTTCACAAGGCCTCCCTAGAGGCTGGAAAACCTTGCCTCAAGTTACACAGTTTTAAAATTCCAGTGCTCTTTACACATACATTAGAACAGGTCAGTAGCAGGAGGGTAACACCTCCTGCTTTTCCCATCACTTTCTGGGGGTTAAGGAAAAATCTTCAGAAGAATAAGGAACTGTCTTGGTTTGGAAAGACAGGAGTCTGCTAAGGAAGGCAGGAGCCTCCCCTGAAATTGAGAATGTAAACCCTCCCCACCCCTCCGAATTGCTACAATTTTAAATTAAGGGGCTCTCAGGCAAAGATATGGGAGCAGGCAATAACAGTTCTTTAATAGGGAAGAAATAAAAAGAATAAAATAAACAATACAGTCCACTGGAACAACACTGACAGAGTCAGAACCCAACCTGACACCCTGTTGGTCAGGGTGCTAGTGGCAGTCCGATTGAAAATGTGGCTGCAGTCCTCTGAAGTATCAGGTGTGGTTCTGTTGGAGCAAGGGGGTTCTGTAGAGAAGGATGTAGTCTTCCTCTGAAGATCCAGGAGGAAAAGGTAGCTGCTGTTCCTCTGGGGAATCTCGTGGAGAAAATAAACTGAAACTGCAATTTCAGAATCTTGGAGTATATGGGGTAGCAGTGCTTGGCTCCTCCCTCTGGGCGGAGCATCTCACAATGGGATGTTATAGTTCTTATCAGTCATGCACCGATATTCAATAGTCTGTTATCAGCGGAGGTCCCCTCCCGAGGAAGGTGTGAATGTGGTCATTCAAAGAGAGAGATAAGGCAAACTGCTCACTTGACAAGGTAATCAGCCATACAGATGGTAATGGAAAACATCTTGCATGCAATCTTCAACATTATCCACCCCTTTTCCTATTTCCATCTGTATCACAAACAAAAACCAAAACCCAAACCTTACACACAGTCCTCACTGAAGACTAGGTTTCCCTGTGGTACACAACGGCTTTCTCCATCTTTCTGCATTACCCACCAAGTGCAACCAGGTCCTTGAGCAAAAACAATTCCACGGATGGGTTTATCTTTGCCTGAGGTGGGAGTAATCCAAACAGTCTTTCCTAAAATACCTTTCATGTGTACAACAGGGACTTTATCTCCATCCACTGTGTGCAGTGGTTCAGACTGGGCAGGACCAGCTCGATTTATGGACCCTCTGGTGTTGACCATCCAGGTGGCTTTTGCTAGGTTCATTTCCCAATTTCTAAAAGTCCCCCCCCCGAGTGCTTTCAGGGTAGTTTTAAGTAGTCCATTGCACCGTTCAACTTTCCCGGCAGCTGGTGCATGATAGGGGATATGATATATCCATTCAATGCCATGTTCCCTGGCCCAGGTGTTGATAAGGCCATTCTTGAAATGAGTCCCATTATCTGACTCAATTCTCTCAGGGGTGCCATGTCTCCACAGGATTTGCTTTTCCAGGCCCAGGATGGTGTTCCTGGCAGTGGCATGAGGCACAGGGTGGGTCTCCAACCATCCAGTGGTGGCTTCCACCATGGTCAGCACGTAGCGCTTGCCCCGGCGTGTCTGGGGCAGTGTGATGTAGTCAATCTGCCAGGCCTCCCCATACTTGTACTTGGACCACCGCCCACAAAGCAGGAGGGTAAAATGTCACAACCCCCTGTTCTGTTCTTAGCGTATAGAGGAACATTTTCTTATCTCACTCTCCCACTGGGAAGAGTTGCAGTCCTGGGCCAGCCCAACAGTCCAGCCCAGTGCTCTGCCTCCAGTAGCAGTAAAAGATGTTTCCGGAAATCAGAAAAGCCCAGCTGCTTCTTGCAATCCATTGGTTTCTGTCCCCCCACAGGCACTGAAGTAAGGAAAAGTTACATCTCTGCCCTCCTTCTTTAGGGTTTGTGAAGATATTGTCCACAGATTTGTCTTATATTAAACCTGTTAACACTCTCTGCCTCTACCATCTCCTGGGGGAAGTAAATCCAGGAATTAATTGGCTGCAGTGTAAAGAAGTTCTGCCTCTTGTCTAGAGACCACCTTCTCTGGCCCCTTTCAGTGACACACCAAGATCTGTCACACTGGCTGTCCAGACAGATAGATGTGTAAATATTTATATATTCATATTTATATCTCTATAAGCTCAGTGCAAGGTTTTGTTAGAGGCCTGCCATTCCCAGGCATGCACTGTGGAGTTGATCTGCACAGGCACAGTTCCCATTTTTAAACATCCAGAGCAGAACAAAGTGCTGGATAACTGTATCAATATTTTCTACTGCTCAGGAAAAATCTCCAGAGGAAAGAGAAAAAAATGCTTTAGCGTACAAGGAATACTATAAGTCCACACAGATGTCTGAATTCTAATGATCAAGGCAAACTGATGCCAAAAAAAAAAAAAAAAAAAACCAAAAAGCTGGGGCCAAATATTTACTTTAGATACATCCAATTCCCTAAATTAATTCCTTTAATTCTCAAGCAATGTCTCAGAGTGTTTAGTGGATGTCTAGAGTTATATTTTATATTTTATATTTTATTATGTGTTGCAGAAGTTCTTCATAATTCTGTTAACAGGTAACCATAATGTTTATGATGAAACAAGCGATATTTACTTTTCTCTCAGAATTCTCCTGGAATTTTACTATCATTATTTTGGATGTTTTATACTAATTTTCTGACTTTCCTGAAGGATCAAAGTCTATTACCATTATATTGTAATATAACTATACCTGACTTACTAGGCACCAAATTAATTTTCCATTGCCTTAATGTATCTGCTTTAAAATGATGACAGTCAACTCATAGTAAGAACACTAAAAAAAGAGCATCCTCAAACACAGGTGAGAAGTGCTTGAAAGGAAGGAAACCTTGCATTTTCGGCTAGTGGAGGATTAGGTGTGGAAATAGTCAATTACTTTCTGTTGAAATTGTGTTTTACCTTTAAAGATAAAACAGCTGTTCTTGAAAGTGTATGTAGGCTTGGGATACAATATATGTGCACTTGAGAAATAACAACTCCATTAAATCTATCTTTCAATAGAAAAAAGAAATCTCTTGTAAATATAGCATACGATCTAATTTATTTTGACAAAAATAAGTTCTATGTTCAGTAAAAACTAATATGAATTAGCTAAAAATACTGGCTTTTTTAGTTCATTGCTATTTTGTCCACAAATTTCATGGGAATATTTATATAAGGATGCAGAGGAACAAGAGAATGAGAGAAATAAACAGAACTTTCATGTAAATTTTTCTATAAAACATACCTTAGAGGTTTTAGAATAAAACTAAACAGAGTGTCTTTTTCCTATTTAAATACCTGTTTTTTATTGTATTAAAATCTTATATCTATTATGAACACTGTGTCTTTAATAGACTGGTTTCTGTAGACTCTTCTGTACTCATTTAATTTCAGATAAACACCACTATGACAAGGATAACATTGTATATAAAATCGTAGGCTTTGCAGCAGTGAAGGCAACGTTTTGGAGAAGATGTTTCAAAGCACAGCCTTGTTATGAAGTTCAAGAAAAACCATTTCAGGGTCTGATAACACTTGGCAATAAATGCCAATCCCAGCTGTTCCAAACACAAAGATCATTGGGTGTCCCAATCAATCACCCTCAGCCATGAAACAGAAGGACTGGACCTGCCTGGGTTCTGAATTTTGAGCCTCTGAGGTCCTGAATTCTCAATCTTTTCTTGAGGAAAACATTCTCAATTGTTAAGGCAGTGTTTTGGTACCGGGGCAATCCAGGGGCAATCACTGAGCAAAACCTTCCCTGCACTGAACAAAACCTGAACAGTGGGAAGAGTACAATCCCTTCTAAATCAATGTATCTGGACAGATGCAATGGCCAACCTGAGCAGGGGCAGTGTGGGAAGAGGGAGAACCAAGACCAGAGCTGAAGTTTAGCAGAAATCATTCCCTAGGTTAGTTTCATGTGAGGGCTTTTCTCTGCTCTCCCAATCATTCTGTTAACATTGGAATGTTTCTGAGAGAGGATTTGATAGACTTTTCTGTAGGTGTAAAAACACACAAGTTTCCACTCTTCCACATCACACCCAATGATAATCAAATATCCCCAAGTGAGTCCCCTAAATATTCCAACCAACCAGGCAAACCAAACAAATTTACTGGAATGTTATCTGTAAGCATATTTTTTGAGTTTGAGCTCTTGCTTCAGTCAGGCACTGATTATTTGATAGCAGAGTTGTGTTTTCACAGCTGTAGGGGTGCCCATTAAAGCACACAGCCTCCTGTTGACATGAAAATGTATGTATTGAGTCTGTAATGGGTGACACAATAAACTGACATCTATTACCTACAGTACTTCAAAGAAGTGCAGCAAAAAGAATGTTGACATGTCTAATAATCATAAATGACAGATGGTTGCAGGGATTCATATGCTTAACAACTGAGTGGAGAGGTACCATTTATCTTGGATTAAACTGTTGCATTTTGGAACTGCCTTTAATTACAGGGGAAGGCAGGTTATCAAAAAGGAATGTATTTCACTGGATCATTTGTCTTTGCAGCCCTCATATGTAGATGTGTTTTAAGAAAGCTTATCACACTGGTCCTGTGAGGGGACAAGGGTCAGAGAAGCACAGCCTTGCTTTAGACTGACATAATTGGCAAATGCATCGTATCATGGATTGAGGATTTTTCAGAAGGGTCAAAATTCCAGGCCTCAGCATTTATCACAGTAATTCCAGTAAAAAAAAAAAAAAAAAACATAGGAGTCAACAGTTCTCTGTATTTTAACATGCAATTAGTGGCTCTTGCTAAAGTGGCAGAGGGAAGGAAAAGTCTGTAGACAATCACATTATAAAAGGCTTTTCTCATAACTACCTTGTTAGTAGTGGCATTCCTAACTTAGTCCTGGCAGACTCTGGTTTAGTTGGTTGTGGTTTATTTTGCTGATGCCCAAATAAGCTCCATAGGAATGTATTCATGTTGATCTTTACCATGCCATTACACTTAAAAAAAAACCTTTGTAATTAACAGTCATTTTTCTCTGCTTCCCAGAATGTTTTCTAAGATCAAGAAGAGCCCATCCTATTCAGTGTTCTTTTTTCAGTGTTCTTTATTTGGTGTTCAATTCTTACAGGTTGCTGGTTTTTTTTTTTTGATGATTGCTTTGTCTTTATGACATAAATCAATCAGTTCCAATAGTAAAGATCATAGCAGTATCTTAAAAAAAAAAGATAATTGAATTTATGATGTAAGATTTTTTGAGAAGGTAAGATTTTAAGAGTTGAACTACAAATGAGCTGATGCAATTGGTTCAGACAATTGAGAATTTCAGTAAGTGCTAAATATTTGTAAACACCAGCACTTTGTTTGTCTTTTAAAATATTTTATTTCCTTTTGCGTTCTACTTTAGGGTTAACTGTACTGAGTTTTAATTGCTTACTTGAAATGATGGATCTCAGTGGAGGCTCATGGGGGAGTTTTTTAACACTTTAAATAATTAATAGTAATTAACATAGTGCATTAAATCAACCTCTCCTAATATTTTCTAGATCTGTGTACACCAATGCTTTCACATGAATTTAGCTCATCGTTTACAGTGTTTTAGGCTACTTATTTTCCCCCCATAAAATCTGAAAATAGTTTAGGAATCTTTTGTTTTTTTGTCATATGTTGTCCTTTATACTCCAGAAGAGCATCAAATACATTTGAGACATTTTTATATCCCATTTAATTTTTAATGAAAATGTCACACTGGAAAAATAAGCTGTTTTAATTTGGGAAAGCCAAATTTTGTCATCCTTACATAAATAAAATTTACTGATTAAATAAGTGGGGCTCTACTTCAATTCATTCTTATGGTATAAACCTGGTCCCAGAAGTCCGACTTTTACTTCCTTTTAGGATATACAATCTGCTCAAACCCACAGAAATCAGCAAGTTTTGTTACTGGTAGAATGGCCTAAGATCACTCACCTGGAGTAAGGAAATTCTGTATTTGAAGCTAAATCTATTTGGTGTCTGAAAGTCACTAAAATTTGCTTATTTATGATTTGCCAGAGCCTTGATGTACTGTATGTAGGTATTTGAATAAACTGCATTTACATGTTCAGCCCTGGGACTTATTTTATAAAGGTCTTTCCTACATTCAATTGAAATATTTGATAGAGACCCAAAGTTTATTCCTGGCCAGTGAGATCTTTTAAAGTACTTGCCTATGCTATTGCATAAAAACACCTAATAACTCCTATTTCTTTCACATCAGGAAAAATAAAGTGACAGCAAATTCTCTCTCATTTTGTTTTTCTGGGTGGTATTTATAGGAGAACTTGGAAATAATCAATTTTTTTCTAATTTTCACATGTGTTTATTATAATTTACAAGACATGCAGTATTGGAGTATTTCACTCTCAGATTCATTCTTGCCACTGATAAAATTATTGGATGCTAAAAATGTCCATATTTTCTTAAGACTACAGATCTCTGTTTATGAAAACAACTGTGTTATTATTCCTCGTGCTTTTAAAATTCAGAGATTAATGTATTAAAGACTCAAAGACCACACATGTGGGTATTCTCAACACCAAGTTTCTCCTCTTTTCTTTGGTTTTCACTAAGGATACACAGGGTCTTTTCTGAGTTGCTTGTATGTCCTTATTTCTCATATTTCAAAATACACCTCTCTTCCACTTTCCTTTTTTTTTGTACCAAAGTATGCATATGTTAACATTTCTTTGTTTATTAATTAAAGATCCCTATTAGGAGAACATGAAAAATTAAACAATAACATCTGAAAAGTCTGTGTAGCCACATTCAACTCAGAAAAAATATCACTCAATCACAGAAAAAATTCAGTCAGTCACAGAAAAAACTAGGCTGAAAGTGACCTCATAACGTCTGTAGTCCAACCTCCTGCTCTAAGCAAGACTAACCTCAAAGTTAGATCAGGCTCTTCAGGACTTGGTCCCATCAAGCTCTTAAAATCCCGCGGATGGGGACACAGCATCTTCCTGGGCAATCTGTTCTGGCGCTTAACCACTCCCACGACAGAGAGATTTTTCTTATAGCCAGCTGCAAAATTCCTGAGCTTTTTCATCCTCTGTGCGTCTTTCAAAGAAGGAAGCTACAGATGAGGCAACAGGAAATTAGGAAACAATTTTAAGATACTTCACCCAAAAACAAAACACTGAAAAGACTCTTTAGAAACATGTAATAAAGTCAAAATCTATAAAGTGGCATGAGCTGTTTCTAATGAATTTAATCACAGAATCATGTAATGATTTTGGTTGGAAGGGACCTTAAACCCCATCCAGTGCCACCCCTGCCACAGCAGGGACACCTTCCGCTGTCCCAGGCTGCTCCAAGCCCCGATGTCCAACCTGGCCTTGGGCACTGCCAGGGATGCAGGGGCAGCCCCAGCTGCTCTGGGCACCCTGTGCCAGGGTCTGCTCACCCTGCCAGGGAACAATTCCCGATTCCCAATATCCCATCCAGCCCTGCCCTCCGGCAGTGGGAGCCATTGTCTGTATCCCCTCCAACCCTTGTCAATTGTCTCTCTCCATATTTCTTGTAGGTCCCTCTGGAAGAACAGAAGTGCATTTCCTGTAGGATCAAGGACTGAGGTCAATCAGGTGTAAATTTAAAATAGATTTAAAATATGTATTAAGTTATTGAAAGACAGAGCTACGCAGAATTGACATAAGAAGTGGACAACAAAGATAAAGCTTCAGCTCCTGTGACTAACAGAAAAACAGAGCAGCATTTAACAAGAGGTTTTCAGACTTTCATGAATATGTGATGTGAGTGTTTGGGGTCTACTCACTGGCATGCCACTTTTCCTTAATATAATCTCCCTTTAGATTTTATGTCAAGATAAAGGTATCTTTCCCTTGAATACTTCTTTTCTTGCAACACTCAAGTTCATACCTTTATCAGAATATTCAAAAACACATGTGACAGAATTCAAACTTTGTTCAGCTGTGTCACCGACTTCCAATTGGACAAATATTTCATTCACAACTTCTATTTTTAAAAAAATGCTGCTGAATAATTTGAGTGATTGGATGCTAAGCAGAGCATTTTTTAAAAATAACATTTTTCAAGTAGTATCATTAGAAAGAGAATAATTTCTATATGGTATCACACATAAACTCATCTTTTTTTTTTTTCAACTTCCAGAAAATTCATGAAAGCCATTGTTCAGAAAATGAGTGTATACATAATACTCTGCTTACAAATATAAAGCAAAAAACCACTGAGCAAATGCTGTATCTCAGGATGGTTTCTTGATTTCCCTGTGATTTTATGCGGCTTCAAAAATAGTGTACAAACAGGAAATGTGTGTTTCTTAACTTATAGAAAAGATGTCTTAACTTTCTTCTTGATATAAAAAGGACAATTTTCAGAGTGAGGCAACCATTCCCTGGAACAATCTCCCCTGGGAGGCGGCAGAGGGATGGGATGGTAGGATAGATAAACTCGTTTTCCCATGAAAGTGAGCACAATTATCTTTCAAGGTCCATCTCAAACATTCAGCCTGGGCTGTTTTAGCTTCTAGGAATTATCACAGCAAATTTCACATGCTCCCCTCTTTCACCACAGCCACCTTCAGAGTAACAGGCGTATGGGTCCGTAAGTCTTAATTACTCCTTAAGTCTTAATTATAGCCTTCAAAAGACTAAGAAACACATGACAGCCAGAAAGATAAAAGAACCACCTGAACATTTGGTCTGCATTTTGGCCATTTCTTGTGGCTTTCTTAAAGATATAAACAAATGAGGAGGTATCTCTCCCTTTAGGTGCAAGAGATATGTGTATGACCTCCATGCATAATTTTTAAAATTAAAAACAGAACCAAATTCTTCATTTTACAGAGAAGGTGTGCTCAGAACTTTAGACAACTGTCTCAGGCTTCTGGTCATGTACTGGTTATAAATAACGGTACCAATGGATCAACTGATCTCAGCATACATGGAATTGTTTAAAATTGCCAGACATCCCAAGGAAAGAGCCTTCCAATATCTGGAATAGTAGAGGAGAAACAAAGGGAAACAAAGCCTATTGGAATATAATCCCAATATTACTGGGTTGAACGTGCCTGGGCTTGTCTGGCCCTCGCTGCCTGACCAAAGGCGGCAGCCGTGGTGTTACACCCCAGAGATACCTTTGGTTAGTTGTATGCGGCAGCTAGGCTCTTGGAACAAGTCCAGGCAACAGAACTCAGGCTGGACCTCTGAGGAAGAAGCTTTAGGCGAGGCGAAGAGGAAAAAAGGAGATGGATCCGGCTAGGGGGTCATAGTCCAGAGTTTATTCCTGGGCACGCAGGCCTCTGAATGTAGCGACAACGCTGACCGGATACCGACCGCATGGTCCTGTGTCTTTTTAAGCTCAGGGCAAGGGGGAGGGGAAGGGGTAGGTGAGCTACCAACCAGGTAGCGCGGGGGGGCTCAGGAGACAAATGACACCTGGATGGCCCAATTGTCCCCAGGGCTGAGAGGCATCTTTTGAACTTCATCTATCAGACGACGGCTTTGCTGACCTTCTGAGATTGATGGACAGCTCTCAGCAGGAGGCAGGGAGAGGGGACAGGGGAAGTGGGAAAGCCAAGACAGGACACTGCTTCACACTGTAACAAAAGCCAGACCAAAATAAGAAAGCTGGGAAAAGTGGACGCTTACTATGTTTTGGAAGGGTGAAAGATCCAAAGCAATGAAATGAAGATTCTTGTAAAATCGTACCTGATTTTGTCCATCCTTTCTGTCAGTGTTGCTCAGATTTGGTTTTTTTCTCTCTGAACCACAGTATTTTTTGTCACAATATTTTGCAAAGAGAAAACTTAAACCCAGGCTGACATAATAATGTAGGCCCTATGATCAGTCATCATAATAATGTAGGCCCTATCACCAACAGCATCTTGGTGAAACTGATCTTAGGAGCTGACTCGATGGGGAAAACAATCCTATCTCCAGACCCATGTTTAGAACTTGCCAAGGTAGGGAGTAAAATAATGCAACAGAAACTCCCGGACAAGCAGGAGGGGTCCTCCTTCCCTGCTTTAAGGCACAGTTCAATTCACAGCCTGGCTACATAAATTACAGTCTCACTCCTAGAAAAGTCAACAAGGGGAAGACAGCAGCCATCTATCTGTGAAATGTAAAATACTCATGGAAAGTACATAAGGCTTTTTTACACAGACTACACACCATTAACCTAGTCTCCTCCATATTACTTTATCGTGCTAAACTCAGCTGCTGCCTTTACTTGAAATTTTTTTTGCTGTTGCTCTCTTGAAAGAGGGGTAAAATACCAGGTTATCTAATCACCATGGAAAAAAGCTGCTTGTGAGGAATTCCAAGTTCTGAAGTCTGCCCTCATAATTCATATGATGCAAAAGGCATTATAATTACAATACCTCACTCCTTTGACAAAGATTATAGCAAGGACAGAAAATTCTCACAGATTAATCCATCATTCTGACACCATTTTTAATGAGTGGGAAATGGCAAAAATATGATACTGTGCAATTCAAAACCTGTAATATGATGG
>NW_005054923.1:27584-40289 GCF_000277835.1 Geospiza fortis
AAGATCTGGCATCCCTGCCCAGGAGCTCGCCACTCATCAGATTTTTTTAAAACATATTGCACATCATCCTGCACAGATTAGAAATTAAATATGCATAATTTTTATTGGATTTTCCATTTTCATTACTTTTGAAATAGCTTTCATTTGAACAAAAGCGTTATGTCCAAGTGTCCCCTAGTGGGCTCATGAATTCAGAGGTAAAGCATTCTTTTCATACTTGTCTGTGCCCATCAGCATCAAGGCCTTCAGAAAGATTTTGCTGGGCTATTGCAAAAGTCTGAACTTTTTTTCCACTAAAAATCCACACCATGAAGACCAGGACTGATAAATAGTTGTGAAGAAATAGTTAATTCAGAGAAGACAAAACCAGATACAATGACCTGAGGTATCCGATGGGACAGGAATAGATTTGAACAACTACTTCTGTTTTCTCCTCTATGCTGTGTAGGGTGATCTTGGGAAGGTTATTTCATGTACATGGACTTCAGTTTTGCTTGAAGGTAAAGATCTCGAGAGATTCTTAATAGATCACCTCCTCATGGAAGCACTGCACCATAGCTATACTATTGTTCCAGTATTAGGTGCTGGTTAAAGAACAGTTGCTCTATTTTTTCAAGTATGTGTCCATCATCTTCCTTCTTGCTTGATTTACCAGTAAGAGTCTGGAGGGATCACAGCCTCCAGACAAAGCAGCCTAATGAAATGTTTAAATTAAAGACTGGAAGAGGGATCTATCTCAAAACTTACTTTTCTTTTAAATGAACCTTGTGTATTCCTTCCTCCTTGTGAATTTGAGGAATTCAGAAGTAATTTCTGGATTAGGGGGAGTATTTGAACTCCTTCCTGGGCTTCTAAGTGCATTGGAACTCTCAGATTCTTTTAAGAAAAGGTTTTCAGTTATATTCGAGTTTCACTAGCACAAAATGGGCAAAAGGAGTAACAATCATGTTCACAACCTAAAGGTAGCACAAATATTCACTTGTGCCTGGATGGCTTTTGCATTTGGCATCTTGGCACAAGCACCAAAGCTGCAGTCTCCCTACCACTGGGTGAAGAGCTGGAGCCACAGTGTCAGGGATGGGTATTGAGATTCAGGAGATTCAGAATGTGGCTTTTGAGGAAATTCAGCATTATTTTCACCCAAAATCAGACACAGTTTGGGGGGCCAGGACAGCACAACCTTTAGTAGGTGTGGCCTCAACAATAAAACCCAAAACCCCAAAGTGCCCCAGCCATAAGCTCCGGGACCCCAAACCCCCCTGCCTTGGGCTGAGCTCAGTGTGGGCAGCAGGGGAAGGGATTCTGTCCCTCTGCCCCTCAGGTGAGACCCCAGCTGCAGAGCTGCCCCAGCCCTGGGCCCAGCACAGCCAGGACCTGGAGCTGCTGCAGAGAGCCCAGAGGAGGCACCAGGATGAGCAGAGGGATGGAGCAGCTCTGCTGGGAGGAAAGGCTGGCACACCTGGCATTGTTCACCTGCACAGGAGAAGCTTTGGGCTGAGCTCAGGGTGGCCTTGCAGGGCCTGAAGGAGCTGCAGGAAAGATGGAGAGAGACAATTGCCAAGGGCTGGAGGGACAGGAGCCAGGGAATGGCTCCCAGCGCCAGAGGGCAGGGCTGGATGGGATCTTGGGAATGAGGAATTGTTCCCTGGCAGGGTGGGCAGGCCCTGGCACAGGGTGCCCAGAGCAGCTGGGGCTGCCCCTGGATCCCTGGCAGTACCCAAGGCCAGGTTGGACATTGGGGCTGGAGCAGCCTGGGACAGTGGAAGGTGTCCCTTTGTTGGAACTCCGTAGCTGGAACGAGGTGATTTTTAAGCTCCATTCCAACACAAACAATGATTCCATAAAAAGGAGTAGAGTAGCACAGATTTCTTATTCCCTACTTAGCAAGTTCTTCTCATAAAATAACATTTTTACAAAAGGAGAAAAAAAAAGCACACATAATTAATGTCACAATTTTTATGATATATTTACCCTTCTACAGCAAATATTGCCTAGTAGAATGGCTCCTCAAGAATATTACTCTCAAAACTAATGTTGTGGTAGATGCAGATTAAGACTTTCTCCCTAAAATCCTTTTGTGTGAATCATGATAAAATCATTTCATCTCTCTGGGTATCGGTTACATCCTCCAAATTGCATAATCCTTCATCTGCATGCTTTTTAAGAGCGGCTGATTTTGTCTGCTTTTGAACTCTCCAAGCCCTGGGTTAGAATCTATGCAGGTGCGCCAGGGGGATCTGTGACAGCAGGGTCTTTAGCTGTGCCTACGCATCAAATAATACACACCTTTCTCCTCAGCTTATTTCCTTGTCCATTGCTTTGATTCCAGCATTTATTTATTTTACAGGAATGGCTTCATCTGCCTTGGAGGATAACTTTCAACCTTCCAAAAGCCAGGACCTCAAATCTGTTCAGTAACAAATGAATAGCTACAGCACTGCATACACATTCTGCAATCACAGAAATTAATACAAGATAATTTCAACACTTCTTTAAAAAAACTGAATTCTGTTCAAATAAATCTATCCAGATATTCTTTATTACAAAACAAAGCTGCAAAAAGCCAACATAGTCATTCTTCTGAATTTATACAGGTGCTAAATCACCCTTTTTCACAGAGGGTATATTTTTTAACAGAAAATAAAGTTTTATAATGAGATGGAGGACATGAGAGCAATGAAAACAGCAGAAGTGCTGCTAAACTGCCTTATCTTACATCATTTATTTGTTTGGTTGTTTGGTTGTTTATTAAAATTTGCTCTGCAGCACAAGCCTCAGTAAATTTGCAGGGTTTTTGCAAGTAAGCCTGAAGGGCTTATTCACCAGACTTTGAATTATCAGTAAATGCTCAAAATTAGTTGTCAACTTCAAATAAGATGGAAAATCCAGTGGCATTGGATACAAATCTTAATGCTCAGTGCTTTGGGGGCGCTCTGGAAGATTTGAACACAGTACCTTTGAGTTTCCAGCTGAATTCAGGGGGAGGGAGCAGCGTGGTCTAAGCTTTTCCCTCATCACTGCACCTCAGCAGGAGCAGAGATTTGTCATCCCACAGAGCAGCCTCTGCATTAATGATTGCACAGGCAGTTTGACCTTCATTTATCAAAAGAAAACATTCACCTTCAGCCTTTCAAAGTTCCTGCAGGAGTCACTTTTGCTGATTTTACTTGTTACTCATCTTAGTGTTTTCTCCAACACATCATCCATCTCTAATTCTAATGCTGTAACAGCTGTAGAGAGTACAGTGGGATATTGAGGATGAGTCACAAGCCAAGAAATGCAAATTCATAAATACCCACTACAAAACATCAGTGGTAAACACAGAAAGGCCTCAATTAAAGTCTCGAGTGTGGGGATATAAATATTAAGTTAATAAAATCAAAACCTAGAAGCCAGGAAGTGCTAGAATTCACCTTAGCCTTAATTTCTTCTATTTGAAAATATATATCCCACTTTCTATATACTTCATAATATCTGATAATGTCTGGGGTGATATTAGAATTTAATGTCCTCATGTCTAATTCTTCCATAAAACCAACTCCTCCCAAAGGCTGAGTTCAAATTATTGGAGCAAGTAGACTAGTTAAGGGACCTAAATAATTCTGTGTTAACCACCTAGATTATCAGAATATTTTCAGATGTACCATATTTTTTCCAAATCTTAAAAACAGCTGTGCTGCTTTGGCTAAAACTTTGCAAACACTTGTGGAGAGAAACGTATGAAAAATTCCAACTAAAAATGTGCAGCACTACACATAAAGAAAAAGAGGTGTGGGATAACCCATTTAAAATACATTGTTTAAAAAAATAAAATAAAAAAGGCAGAACTGTATCCATTCAAAGCATTTTAGCAGCAAATCACAAAATAGCCCCTTAAAGCTGGTAGAAAAATGTGAAAACTGATAACAGGCATCAATAAATAATTTAATCATGCAGTCAACAACAAAGGAGATGTTGCATTCCACATTTCTCCTGCTCTGAAACCAATGTCAAACCAGACCCCAATGGTTCCAATCTCTTTAAGGAACACAAAGAAAACCTTTGTTCACACCAAAGCATATCTGTACAAACAGAACAGACAATTTATTTTTTTTACAGGAATGGCTTGAAACCACCCATTTCACATTTGCAAATGCATCCTGATAAAAACAAATGGAGAAGTTTCAGGTAAACAAGTTTTCAGCATATTTGCAAGTGAAAAATCCCTGCTAGCAGGTCGTAATTTGGTCTACCCTGGAGACTTTTAAGAGCTATTGAATTGCATGTCACTTCACTGCAGCCTATATTTCACTATATGCTCTGTTTTCCCTAAGTGTTTGGTAAGGCTAGGAAAACCAGAGCATATACAAACAGAATAACAAATAGGATCACTTTTACATCAGAGAATTATATTTTCTATCCTAACATAGGTCACAATAGTCACAGTTGCAGTTTGTAACTTGCTCTCTAGGCACGTCATACGGTTGGGAAAGATTTTCACATAATCAAAGTTGGATATTTCTAGAGAGATCGAAAGTCTGTGAAGTGGAAAGCAGGTGCTACAGATATCTTAGAGGATCTGACAATGCAATTAACCAGCAAATGAGCGTTGGAAAACTCATTCTTGCTGAACAGATGAGTGCAATAAAAGCCACTGAGAAATGAGATGGCCAAAGCACAATAGCACAGAGAAATCTGCCCTGCACCTTAACCTGCACCCTTTTGGAAAAGAGACTAGATCCCACCCAGAGAGGGAATAGGGACAATTATATGAATGTCTGGGGCTCTTGGAGGAGATGGAAGTTTATTGATTGCTTTCACAGAGGCTCAGTTTAGCAGAGCACCACCGGCCTCTCTCTGTTCACTCCAGTGGATTGGTACTTGGGATGGCTGGTGCTGGAGGAAATGGATCAAGTGGCTTACACAAGATTATCAAACCCAAGTGGTTTTACCCCTCAGCATTTATGCAGCAACTTTTCTCATCATTTATATTCTGACTGCCAGCCTTGAAGTTCAGCACTGGGAAGTGTTTAATAAGATTTTCAGGAATCCGTAGCCTTTAACATTTGGACAAATGTAATATGGCTTGGGACAAATGAAAATAATCCATCTGAACAATTTCTGCTGATGCCAAATTTCATTCAAGGCTTACTTCAACAATGGAAAAGTGAGGTCTCAAACTTTGAAAATAGGTCAGACTTTCTATAACTCTGTAATTTATTTTTTTTTTAAGCTTTTACAATACACACTGCGGTAGCTTATGTCTTTACAGGGTATTAATCACAAAAACCATCACATGTCAAGTCTAGTATGGATTTTATAGACATTCAGGTTAAAAGGGGGATTTTCTGCTCTGACACAGAGGATCTCTGTGACAGGGCCATAAAATGTGCTCTCTTAGGAAGAGAGACAGAATTCAAAATGGGCACATGGGACTGAAGTGCAATGTCACAAACCTTGGGGTGGGCCACAAGATGCAGGTGGGGCATCAGCTTTAAACTACGACTGCTGCAAAATGCTTCATTATGTAGAATTACTGATTATCTTCTTGTTTCAATCTCCAGGAACTCTGAAGCCTTAGAGAGTTTTGTCTTCCTCACCACTTAAGCTTGCTGTGACTTGTCGAAGCCAGAGCCATGGCTGGGGTGACCTCCAACTAACCCCCAGCCAGCGGGGCTAGGTTGTGCAGCACCCCTGGGGACATGAAGTAACAATTATTTTTTAATCCTTTTGACTTGTTTGCTTGATCATTTTTTTGCTACATTGTAAAGTGTGAGGACCTGGACCTCAGGTTGACACTGGATAATTTTTCTTTTCCTTTTTGAAAACTAATGATTTTTAGCCCTTCACAGTCTACAAAATAGACAGAGAATTTTGTTATAGTATTCAAGGGATTCTTAAATGGCACTTGAGACACTTCTGAGCCCAGTTCTTACATACTTAGATGTAGCTACTTCCCTAAATTTAGAACTTTCTCCAGCCTTAGTTAACCATGTAGAGATTCAAATATCCCTCCCTGCACTGAGAATGAGCTTCATACTCACCCTTAAGTGAGTTTGTCGGCTTAAATGTAGCTAAACCTTTAATTACCATATCCCTGGTGAATGGAAGTGTGCTACCCCCAGCTTTGTAAATGCTTCATTTTCATATTGCTGCTTCCCCTTCTCTCCATTCCATGATATGCAGTTTGACAAGAAATTGCTATTTCCACTCCTTATGATTTTTGAGGGTTTTTTTGATGGGTTTTGTTGTTGTTTGTTTTTTGTTTGGTTTGGTTGGTTTGGGGTTATTTTTGTTTCTTTTATTTTTTTGGTATAAGCTCAATAATTTATTAAAACAAAGATAGCAGTATAGCACCAGTGACTTCAGACATCCTCAGTGGCTTGGCTTTTACAGTAGAATGGTTAAAGCATGATGGTTGTATCCTGTCATTTATTAAGAATTTAAGGAAATTAAAATCTTGCAGTCATGGGATTGATATTTAGAGGTCATCATTTAGAGGCACTAACTAGAAAGACATTCAGCAATAATTTCTGAATCATGCTGGGAGAAAAATCTTACCCTTACTATTAATTACTACAGTGTGACAAGCCAAATTCTCTTCAGGTTTTATTCCTTCACTTGTGGATAAAAGTCTTAAACTTCATTTGCTCATTTTCTCTCTGGGTAGACATCTGGGTACTGCTTCCCTGAAATAACCCTTTCTCCAAGCATTGCTTTTCTACGTTTTTCCTCCTTTTTTTATGTTTTGGTTTGGCAAGGGTACACCCAGGAGGAATTTAAAGCCCATGAAACATTCAGGGTGCTTAAGCAACTACAGTTACGTTTGTCATCACATCTTAATTTTTCACTCTGACCATTGCCACTCTTAATTTTGTGCTGGTTCCTGATTTTTTTTCTTCTTAAATTTATTTGCTGCATCAATTTTTACCTTAGTCAAATACAATCATGTTACCCTGGGACTTCTGCCAATATTGATTATTTGGGAAGTAATTATCATGTTTACTCCTCCAATTATGCTGCGTATTTTTTCAGAATTCTCTGATGTGAATTAACACAGTGCCCACTTTGAAATAAGAACAAACATCGGATCAGATACAGAACCTACTACTTTGTTCACCCTTCTCTTAGAATGTTAACATTTAGCACAGTGAGTTATATTTCATTAAGGTCAATTCTTATCTTGTTGCTCTCCCACTGCATGACAAATTCTCATGAACACTTCATGAAAAAAAGAGTGTAAGAACTCTCTTTCTCGGTTAAAGACAAAAGAGTGGTATGGGCTTCTGCAAGAGGAGGAGTTAATCTAATCCCACTCCTGAAGGGTTGCCATGGATTGGTTTGAGTTCTCTTGAATATCCTCAGCACCTTCAAACTGACTCCTTAGGATTGAAGAGAAGGGGAATTAGGTAGAGTGGAGGCCACACAATTCACCTGTGCATTTCTAACTGCTTCTTGATGATTTAAAATATTCTGTATTTCAATATATTACAGATTTTGATCAGTGTTTTCTTCCACACAATTTCTTGATCATTTGAGATTTAAACTGAATCATTCTGAAAACTTTAGGGAGAAAACATTAACCCTGCCAGAGGGAAAAAAATCAAAATACTGTAGGAGTTCTGAAAGTAGCTGTCACTACTGTATTGCTCTTGCATATAATGCTAACAGATTATGTTGGAGAATTCCAGAGTTTCATTTAGTCTGCATAGCAAGGTCTCTGTGGTGCTGCAAGTGGGATGTTGCCAAGCAGTCATTGCAGACAGAAGACAATTTCAAATAGACTTTAGGACTGACCCAAGGTTTGTGAACAGAGAACAGTGATCAACAGGAGTTTTTGGCTCATACCAGATATAGTATATCATATTCATCACAGAGATAGAAATCACTTGCCCTGTTGTCCCTCTCTGTCTTTAATCTGATTTTCTTTGTCACTTTTCCACTTCTGCATGTGATAACACAACAGACTTGAAGCCTACAAAAATATCCCCAGTTCCCTAAAAAAATATCCCTACAAAAAATATCCCCAGCTCTCTACAAAAATATCCCCAGATTCACATTGGTGCTGGCATTGTAGCTGCCTTCCCTTCATCTCTCAACTTCCTTCTAGAAGCAGCCCAAACCAACAGATATCCAGCATATTATTAATTGCATTTTCTAATGATTTATTAATTGAGCAGGGCAGCAGTACATCTGGTAACATTTACATTTGCAATAAGGGAATCAGATCCTTCATAGCAGAAGTCTAATTTTATTTGGTTTATCTTAGAAATAGCTGGTTCAGATATGAAGAAATTTGTATTACTGAGATAGAGAAATCTAAAGAATCTATTCTTTTGTAGAATACACTGAGCCAAATTTGTTAAATTTATGCACATCCACGGCACCGCATGAGGTCTCTAAAATGTTTTCTTACCTATTTTTTCATCTTCTACTTAAATTAACTGCAAATCAGCATAAGGTACTAGACATGCTGCTGTCTTTCCTCTTTTTCAGACTCTGTGTAGATGGTCTGGGAGTAGTGGCTTGACCTCCGTGTTGTTTGGGCAGGGGCTTGAACAGGGTTACATTGTGACCAAAAATAATACAAGTATTAATTGAATTTTAATTACAACCAGTGTAACTAAAAGGAGGGGTGGAAATAAATGTTATTTAAGATTCCTTCTATCATAGCAAGACGACCCCCATCCAGGGAATAACGTGCAGTGAGTCCATCATTCAGAAGGCTGAACAAATGCTTTATTAAGCTATACTACATTACATAAATACTATACTATACTATATTACTAAAGAAAACCCATGACCCTTACCAGTCACGACACAGCTTTGAAGCTAATTGGTCAATCAATCCAAACAACCATCACCAGAATCCAATTAATAAATCTCTTTTCGTAAACAATCTCCATAACACATTCCACATGTGCCAAACAACAGGCACAGCAAATAGAGATAAGAATTGTTTCTCTTCTTTCTCTGAGCTTTCTCACTGCCTTCCCCAGGAGAAATCCTGGGAACATTGTGCCTGCTGCCCTCTGTGAAGAGAGCTGTGGCCACACCCTTCCAGCCTAGTCCACTCCAGGATTCCATGATTACAATGCTAAGAGTGTGCATGCTCAGGAAACCTGGATAGCGCACAGCAAAGAGGAAGGTCTATCCCCTCCCTACTATGGCCTAAAACATGGATAAGTCTGTAAAACTTCTCTCATAATTAATTTTAGTTGCAAACTTCCAGGATATCAGAGAAGTCATGTGGATAAAATGAGAGCCAGCTTAGGCCAGAAATCCATCCCTGAATCATCTGCCAGGATATGGGCAATAAATTAAATTGAAGCACTTTCTCCTTCCCTGTCTTTACACAGAAACCCTGTTCAAGCACACACACAGATGTCCCAATGGAAATTTCATTCAAATTTCATTCTGCCAGCCCTTTGTCACCTGTATTACACACCTCTGTCAAGGTATGTATGTATTACACTATAAAGATGTCACTGATGCCACAGGAGATCCACAAATATCTCTTTCACTGATGACTGAAGTATGTTATAAAAGTCCAGAGAGCAGCCCAAAACACTCCTGTCATTCCCAGTTTCTATGCCACCGCACTTCCAGAAGTGCTTTGTCTTCTCTGGCCTTTAATATTTCCCGTTGTCACAAAGTCTTTTCAACAAAAGCGTGGAAAAAACACTACAATGATATTGTAGCATGTTTTTATGTTTTATAATGGTTTTGCCTTTGTATCCCCTTATTTTCCCCAAATGGTTTGCCTCAGATTGTATCCCCTCCCTCTACCTGTGTATCCCTCTCCTTTGCTGAGATCATCCCCAAATCCTCGCCCTGTCAGTCTGTCAGTCACTCAGCATCCCATCCCCTCCATCTAGAACTTTGGTCCAGGACGTCGAGTGATTAGCCAGAGGCCAGGGGTTAACCCCCCCAGTGTTACCCCATACGCTGTCCTAAATGTCCATTTCCCCAATATCCATCCCTTAAGTTTCCTTATTGGTCAGTAAATGTTATCTACTTTTGGTTTCCACCTCCCTTTAAATGTAACCTTGGCACCTCTCCTGGGGCTCTCAGCAGGAGGCCCCCTGAGGTTGTAGGGGCTCGCCAGAGCTCCTGAAATAAATCTTGGATTAACCTCTGCTAAAAGTCGGCCCCTTCATCTTCCGCCATTGTTCCAGCTTCTCCTCTGCTGCAGGCGATCAGCCTGGCTGCCTTCCGTAACCCCAGGAGTGCCCCCTGCCCCCGCTGTTCACCATCATGGGGCTGGCTGAGGTTCCCTCAGTGGCACTCAGAGGGACTCAGTGGCACTCAGAGGAGCCAAGAACACAATAATATTTGATCTGTAATTTAATAATGAGATTTGATTAAAATTTATGACATGTAGCTTGGTTAGAGTGGAGCTTTTGGAATTATACTCCACCATGTACAGGGAATATAATTCAAAGCCTTAAAGAGGTTAGGTTTGAATTTTGAAGGCATCACAGACTTTTTTTATTCAGCCTAATCTCTACAAAAGTATGTTTGGCAAGGGTTTAAATGGAATAGGGCTATTTGCTTCTCAGATTCATGTTTTGTTTCTCTGGATACTCTTTAAATGCACCAAGAGTGGGGAAAACAGCTTTAGTGCACTGAATAAAACTGGGGTTTGTGATTAAGCCGGGTACTGGTGATGAAATTAAAAGTGAAGCACCCAAACATCTGATTAATCATTAGAAAAGGAACCACAGTACCTGTTTTAATCCTTCCCACACCTAACACCTTGAACCTTGTTAGGAAAGAGTTGGTTCCCACGTGGAGAAGAGTGCTTCAGGTCTTTTGCCTTTCATCCATGTAAGATTGTGTGGGCTGGGGTGCATAGCTAGCCAGATTGGACAGAAACACTCCGCCCAGACATGGATTCTTATACTACAACATTTGTATAGAGCAATTTCTACCAGACAGAAATTAAAAACAAATTAATTATTTGTAAAGACACCAGACTCCATGAATTTTTTCCTTTGGTTTAAAAGAAACAATCATCAATACAAACAATAAATATATGTCTCTGTCAGAAATCAAATAAACTCATAGTTATAGTATTCAACATTAATCTATTGAATATAATTTTCAGATTTCTTATACTTTTTTCCTTCTATTTGATAGTGATTAGACCTAATGTACTCAACACTGGTATTTTCAGGTTAGCACTGCTTCATAATTTTAAATTATTTTATTATGAGAGATGGAAAATTCCCAGTAGTTTCTTGTCAATTTGATTATTGTTTTTTATTGATCTGGTTAAAAGTCATAGTTCACAAGTAACTGAGTGGTCAGCTTGTCAGTAGCTCCTCTCAAGTGACCATTCCACATTTGTTAATTATTAAAACAGAACCCTGCAATTCAGCCCAATTTTGATTATGTCACCAGGTTATAACACCTAATTTAGGAAGCAAATTGTTCCCAGCAGAAGTGATTTAATTTGTCCCCACTTCAGATACACTTCTGGGAAGTGCAAAACTGAATTAAAACCAATCAAAAGCACAGAGAACACGGAGGATTTTCTTCTAAACATTTCCTTGCTACTTAAGCAACACTTGCAAGACACAAGATCGGGCAGCAGCTTTTCTTACTGTCCAGTCACTCAGAACATGGCAACAAACCAGGCCTGTCCATCAGCAGTTCTGTTTCAAACTTCCTAAATATTTTATGTAGGTTTTTTTAAAGGCTACCTTAGAAAAAATAACAGTATTAAACAACCAAACCAAATAAACCAGCCAACTAAACAGCCCAAACAAAATCCAAACCTCAAAAAAACCACACCAACTTGCATCAATGTTGTTTGTTATCAATACAATTCCTTAACTAAACAGCAATTAATTACTATTTTATGACTAAGTGTTAGAAAGTTTGGGAAAATCCACTAAATTGAGGTAGTGGTATTTGGTTTTTCAATATTTACAAACATTGTCTTTTTAATATCCTCTATATGGATTTCCTTTTTCTCCTTCTGTCTCTGTTTTTCATCTGGTGGGGATGGCTTTGAGTGCTGAATACTAATGTGTAGGAGTGTCGGACGGGGTAGGACGGTCGGGACGGACGGAGACGAGAGATCGCTGCAGCCAGGTCATGGAACTTGTGGTTTATTGCAAAGGGCCTGGGTGCAGGGCCCTGCTGGGAGCTGCCAGCCGCAGCTCAGAGCAGAAGTGAGAGAAGAGAGGGGTAGAGCAGATGAGATGGTAAGAGAGTAAGAGGGTAAGAGCATAAGGGAGTAAAAAAGGTAAGAGAGTGAGGTTTCCTTTACAATAAATCTTCTTCTGCGCTGAGTATTTGAAACCAATCTAGTATAATATACAAATCCTATAGCACTTACATACAGCCTATGAGAATCACTATATTACCATACTGTGCTACATTTTAAACCCTAAAAACTCCTCTTTGGGCCCCTTCTGCCAAGCTAGCAGGGTCTGCTCAGACCCTTAGACCTGTCTGCAAGAAGAGGGTGTTGTTTCATCAAAAGGGGATTACCTTCAGTCCGGCCACACCATTGTTTTCCAGTTGTTCAGCAGTAACTAAGAGATCTCAAAGCTTGCTTTCATTTCAATCTCACTTATAGTTTCTATATTATCAAAATCTTTGCCAGACAATCATATTTATAAGACTTTCCTGTTCCATCTTCCCCAACACTAATGAATGGATTTTTGGCCCAATTTATGGCTGTTCTGAATTATTAATTCAGTTTGAAAAACA
>NW_005054924.1:0-1513 GCF_000277835.1 Geospiza fortis
GAAAACCCTTTCAGTTGTTTGTGGACGTTAGCAATCACACGGCACATGGGGTGCTAACGCAGGACTGGGCAGGAGTCAGGAAACCTGTGGGTTACTTGTCTCGGCTTTTGGACCCGGTCAGCAGGGGTTGGCCCACATGCTTGCAGGTGATTGTGGCTGTGGCATTGCTGGTGGAGGAAGCCAAGAAGGTAACATTCGGTGCACCTCTGGTAGTATTTGCACCACACAACGTGCGGGGCATACTACAGCAGAAAGCAGACAAATGGCTCACGGATGCAAGGTTGCTAAAATATGAAGCCATTTTGATTCACTCGCAGGACTTGGAATTGAGAACTACAACTGTGCAGAACCCTGCACAGTTTCTGTTCGGGGAAGCTTCAGAGGAGTTGGTTCACGACTGCGTGGAGGTGGTTGAGTTACAGACCAAGATCAGAGAGGATTTGGAAGAGGAGGAATTGGACGAGGGAGAGAAGTGGTTTGTGGACGGGTCAAGCAGAGTGATTGAGGGGAAAAGGAAATCGGGGTACGCAGTCATGGATGGGAGAACGGGAAAGGTGATTGAAGCAGGTCCCCTGAATGCGAGCTGGTCAGCACAAGCATGCGAACTGTACGCAGTTCTGAGAGCATTGAAGGGACTGAAAGGGAAAAAGGGAACGATTTTTGCAGATTCAAGGTATGCCTTTGGGGTGGTTCACACGTTTGGGAAAATTTGGGAGGAAAGGGGACTGATCAACACAAGGGGAAAGGGACTGATGCATGGGGAATTAATCCGGCAAATTTTAGAAGCTTTAAGGGAGCCAGAGGAAATTGCGGTGGTCCATGTGAAGGGACACCAGTCAGGAATTCAGTTCCAGACCAGAGGGAACAATCTGGCAGACCAGGAGGCCAAAACCGCGGTGTTGATGATGGTAAGTACCCCAGACATCGAAAGGGAAGAGACCCCTGACGATCCTCCTCAGCCCTCCCAAAAAGAGATCGAATGTTATGAGAAGATCGGAGGAAAATTGAAGGAAGGTAAGTGGAGATTACCTGATGGGAGAGAATTGGTTTCCAGAGGTTTTACCAGAAGGATTTTGTGGAAATTGCACCAGTGAATACACTGGGGGGCACAAGCCCTGGTGGAACAATTTTTGAAATTTTTCGGGTGCAAGTGTCCCGATCCGACCCAGGGGGGTACAGATGGCGGGGTTGATTTTTTAGGTGCAAAATAACCAAAAAGGCACAGAGGATTTACGGCAACAAATCAGATACAGTTTTATTGAAAATCACAGCAGAATGGCGTTGGTGAAAGGGGGGAACCGGAGAGAAGAGGAAAAGACAAGGAAAAAGAGGGAGGAAGGAAAAGGATATGGGTTATAGCTACCAAAACCGTGGTCTTGCTTCTCACGGTCCAGCCGTCAGAAGTCCAACAGGGTACCAGGTCTTGGGGAGATCTCGAAGGGACGGCTGTTCTGGGACCCTAATTATACCGTTGTTCGTTGGGGGAAGGGAATCAATTTCACAACCGAAATCA
>NW_005054924.1:5506-8908 GCF_000277835.1 Geospiza fortis
GGGGAAGGGAACAAGGCAAATGAATCTGGGCTCGGCAGCGGCGGAGTGGCTGCCCCACTGCTGGCTTCTGAAAATTAAAAAAAAAAAAGCGTGATAGAGGTACAGAGACTCACTGTCTTCACTGACAGCTCAAAGTACTGGAAGGCCATGAGTCAGGCTCGGCCCAATCGCTTGAGCTAAAGGCCATTGCCATGGCATTCCAGAGATTTTTCTGAGGTACCTCTGAATTTCATCACAGTTTTACACAGAAAAGGCAGAAAAGGTAATCCTACAAACCCAACGAGCAGGAAGCCCAGAGGGCACATATACAGAAATAAGATAAAGGATATCTGAACCATTCATTCACCCATAACGGTTATTCTCAAGAGCTTTGTTTGAAATGTGTTAAGTGACACCCTCCAATTAGAGGGTGTGGCCAGGCCCTGACTCTACCTAGATGGGATGATTGACAATCAACCCAGATGTTTTCTGCATCCAAAGTATTCAAGTCATTTTGGCTTGGCAATTTGACCATATATATGTGACAGCTGAGCCTACTTTCAAAGGGAGTTTGGAAAAAACATGAATCCAGACATGATTTCCAATTCTCTGCTGATTTGAGGTCTATCAGCTGTTGCAGACTCTGGGATGACAGTTAGTGCTATAGTGCCTGATAATTATATAATGTCACATGTGTTATTGATTATGTGCATTATCTGGTCAATTCCTAATTGCATGGTTTTGCTCATAACCAAGACACACGTGTGTCTGGAAACATATAGAAGCAATTAGTCAATGAAGTTTTTCTCATCATCATAGTATGATGTCCCTATTAACCTTCTTCAGCTGTTCTCTGTTTCAGGATCGAGAAGGACATTCAGTGATGTCAAAGATCAACACTTTCAGCTAATGGACCTTCTCCTGAAATTCAGCCGTTTGGACTTTAAAACAATGATCATTCATTGCATTCTCCTAAGAGATATTAAACATTACTATTTGGTTTGCTCATACTGTAAACCCTATCTCATTGATATGATAGAAATAGATATTTAACAGGTAGAGAATCTCCCTGACCATTCTAAGCATCTGATTGAGGTTCTGATTGATAACCAGCAAATTGCTAAGGGAACCTCTTGAGCTATGTTGTCCTTCCTACAAAGGGCTCTGCAGAGGACTACAAACGCTGCCTTCCTCTTTAAACACAAAAGGGTGACCTGTGGCAGCAGCTCTCTGGCCACAGAGAGAAACACAACTTTCCCAGGCATCATTCTGGGAAAGGTTGTGAGAAGATCAGAGAAAAGAATGAGAAACAATTCTTATCTTAACTTGCTGCACCTGGTATTGTGGACATGTGGAATGTGTTATGGAGATTTACTTACCAAAAGGTGGTTTCTTAATTAGCCAATGGTGATGGTGTTTGGATTGGAGGACCAATTAGGTCCAGCTGTATCATAACTGTCTAAAAAAAGACCAATGGGTTTCTTAATAAAGGATCAATCAGTCTTTTGTAATACATGGAGTCAATGCCAATTATTACCCAGCCGGGGGCCTGGTGTGTAACAGACTTCTGCACCAGAATACCCTGTTCTGAAGGTATGGACTTTCTTAAAAAAAGAGGGATTAATTACAATGAGCAGGCTTTGCAAGCCCTGCTCACATGGTGCAAAAGCCATGAACTCAATGCGTCCAAAGGAACTTGTCAAATTAGGAGCAGGCTGGACAAAATATACTTGCAGCAGCCTCCATTGGTGATTGTGAGAAATTGTTACTTACTTTTCATAAATTTAGAAAGGTTTATTAAACCTTATCAAAAATACAACAGAAGACTGAATAGAGAAAATATTACGGCGCCAGGAGCAAAGGATTTTTCCCACCATGTGCTCACCTATGAGACAGAGTGGAAATTTTCCAGAGTAGAAACCTCTTTGAATTAAGTCTGTAGCTTGCAAACATAGCTGTTTGGTCTGACTGCCTGTTCTCCCAAAATACCTATGCTTGAAGAAACTGCTTCAGCTGAAGGACAGAGATAAGAGGGGGGCCCCTTGAACTTTGAAACAGATGGAGAGACTGCAGGAGACAGGGCAGGGTGGCCCAGGAGTTCTTTCTGTACTTTTAGATAAAGAAGTATCTGCAAGGGTAACTAGCTGCAAGTGTAACGAGAAATCAGTAACATGAATATGTATGAACCTATTGTGAAATTCCATGTATATGGATTAGTAAGGGAGATAAAAAAAGGATCTGGAGTTCCCAGAAGTACGCATGTCTTTTAAGGGGAGCGATCCCCACATGCATCCTGCACTGTAATAAACTTACCAGCTTTACAACTTTCACAAAGTTGTGGAGTTTTTTTCTTTCTGCAAATCACCTACACAATGGAGGTTTTGCCTTTTAACCCTTTTGCCCCTCCCAAAGTTCTGACTATCAACTCCTTCTTCACTGTGCAGTGGTGGAGTTTACTTCCTCAAATCCTGATTGGAGGTCAGATGTCGCCATAGTGACAAGCCAGCCCTCCCGAATGCCCCAACTCCCATTGTCCCTTGATAACCATGTGAGGGGGTGCAACATAACTACAAATCTATAAAACTTTTCTTAACGTATATACATGATATTTGTCCATTAATTGTGAGAGTCAACCATCACATTACTCATCTATCACACTAAGACTGGAGGGCTGGGCTAGGTGAAACTAAAAGGGGAAGAAGCAGAGAAGAGGAGGTACCTACCATTCCTCCAGCGGCTCTCTCATGCCTCCAGAGCAAGCTGGTATTCCTGTGGTAGCCCTCACTCCAGCATGCTCACTGGGCTTCCTCCATGCTCACACTGCTGGCACAGAGGAGCCTTTGTAGAATCACAAACCCCTCCAGCCTTACTGGCAGTCACACCAACTTGCACACCAAAGAGCAAAGTTGTCTTGGAATTGCAGTCAACAAATGTGGTGGCTGGCATCAGAGCGCATATTTAATGTTCCATTTTCCAGTCTAAGGATCAGCTATTGACAGTGATATGATCTATGCTAGGACAATTACAGAACAGAGTCAAGTGTGCAAGAAAGGAAGCGGAAGTGTTGTAGTATGGATTTTATTTTCAATTAATAGCTGCATGAAGTTACAAATGAAATGCTGGAAACTGTTTTCAAGACTATTTGACCAGTCAAAATCTGGGTGAGATGCTCAAAAATGTCTGATAAGTACCATAACATAACTATACATCACTAAAGCTTTTCTTAATATTCACACAATAGTTATCCCGTTGTCCCTTAATTGCAAGAGCCAATTATCTCATTATCCATCTATAACACTATGCCCCACTGCGCCGGCCCCGACCAACCCTGGCTGCTGCAAGAACGCACACTGCTGCAGTGGGACCGCAACTGGCTGCTGAGAAGTGACCATAGGGAGCGGCACTGCCCTGGGGAATGGAGGG
>NW_005054924.1:9193-12915 GCF_000277835.1 Geospiza fortis
GGGGCCAGACCCACATGGCGGCCGCTCCGGCGCTGCCCTGCACCACCATGTTGGCACCCCCCCACTCCATGGGTGAGTCTGGGAATTACATCACCAGGAGCTCCTGCAGATGTCAAACCCAGAAGCGGAGCCACTATCCCCACCGCGCTACCTCTGCCAGACCTACAGCCTTCCCTGGAATATATGCTGGCAAGGAACTCAAGGGATACCAGCAGAGGAAGCCAAAGCCATCACCCCCCTGCAGAACACCGTGAGAACACCACAGCTGCTTTATTGCTGACAGCCCTGCCCAATTCTGCCACTTACCGCAGCCTCTCCAAGCCTTTTGACATCTCCAAACATCAATTGTAAGTTTCCCAGAGTGTGGGAAAAGCCCCTGTGAGGGGCCCTTTGCGCAAAAGGTGGAGGGAGAAAGCATGCAGGGGTGTTGTATCGTGGGAAGAGTAACAAACAAGTGTCTCCGAAAAAATGGTGCTGGCCTCATGGCACAGCCATCACTCGGCAGCTAAGAGTGGGCCACCCTCTCACTGAGCCCAGTGGGAAGTCAGCAGCTCCCTGCATGTGGGCAGTGAAGAGGCAAACAAAAAAATTTACAGCAACAGCAGAAGCAATACCAACAAAGGCAGTGCCGAGTGTTTCGGTGTGATGTCATGGTTTGCCTCAGATACCCTAGGTTCCTCCCTGATAATTCCCTGCCAGGTGTGTCAATCATCTCTCCTTTCTGCACCCTGACCCCTGCTGAGTGCTGTCTGTCAATCCTGGCATTCCAGAAGGGTGTCGAGTGATTGGCAGAATTCAAAAGATGCCCTACTCCTGAGGAGACATTGGGACATCCAGGTGTTCTTTGTCCCTTAAGACCTCCTTCTATGTACCTGGTTGTTGGTCCCCCATGTTCCTTCCCTCCCCCTCTCCCACGTGGTTCGGGGAGTTCTGTTGGAGCTGTTGCTGCATTCAGAGGCCTGTGAGCCAGGAATAAAGCTCTGGATTGAAACCCTCCATCAGAACTGACTCCTTTCCTTCACCATCGCCTTAAAGCTTCTCCGCCAAGGTAAACCTGAGCTCCTGCAAGCCTGGACTTGCCTCCAAGTGCCCAGCTGCAGCATCCAGCTAGCCAAAGTGTCTCTGAGGTGAAAACACCACAGTTACCGCCTTTTGGTCAAGCAGCAAGGGCCAGACAAGCCCAGGCATGTCCCATCTGGCTATATTGGTAATTATTCCAATAGCTGAGTTCCTACCCCACATACCTCAGCAAAGCCCCTGTCTTGGTTTAGAGCAAAATTTTGGGAGAGAGAGAGAGAGAGTCCCCAGAGGGGCTCTAGTAGGAGGATAAATTCAATCGGCCCCTCCCCCCCCACAACCAGTCCGGGAGAAAATACCTCCTTGAAGAAAAGTGGAAAAAAGCTGTTTATTAAACAATAGAACCTAACAATATTAAAACAATAAAACCCCTTGCCGCTCTAAAAGAGATGACCAATTGAGAAAACCCCCCCCGGTTGCAGCCCAGCTCACTCAGTCTCTTATCAGTCCTTCTGGTGCTGGAATTCTCACAGGCCAGGCCCGGCCTGGCCCGGTGGCCACAGGTGTGAGCTGCCGGTGCTTCCCTGGGTGTTCAGTCCAGAGCAGGTTCCAAGAGGTCCAAAGAAAAGGAAAAGAAAAACCACAGTCCAGGGACTCTTCTTTGCCTCAGCCAGCTAAAACTAACCAAAAGCAAAAGGAGAGCTCTCTGTCCTGCCGTCTGTCTGTCCGCAGACAACACAGTCCTGGAGGAGGAATGCGGGGGAGTACGTGCAATGTCTGAGCGAAGAAAAAAAAAAGAACTGTGCGATTCTTCTCTCCCCCCTTTCACTCTCTGCAACAAGTCTTAAAGGTGCAAAACTTATTATTATTCAGCATAAACCAATGAGACGATTTGGGGATAAAAGCATCATATAGTCAACCCAGGACAGCCCCACAGCTGCCCACTCTACAGATTCTAATAAACTGATAACACTTGCAAAGGTTGAAACTGAGTTATGCAACGTAACTAAGTTAACCAATTATATTGCAGTTATAATAAAAGTGTCATGCAAGGGTTACAAATATGCACAACTGTTTGCTAAATATGTCCTAGAATTCATAATAAAATATTTGTTGTTATTGTTTGCCTGTGCTAAAGCCCAAATTAAAGTGTCTCTGTTAGCCAATTCTGTTACAGTTACTAAGAAGTTATTACGTCTCTGTTACAAGTATGGACTACTGTTTATTAAATATATCCTAGAATTTATGATACAAAGTTTATCAATATTAATTCTATGCACAATGCAAGCAGCATACAAACTAGATCAACCTCAAAAACTCAGAGAATTTGCTTGTTCTAACATTGTAGATCCATTAAAGCAAACACAAAAACACTAATTTGGTAATGTCATAAGCAAATTTCAGTTACAAAGTTTTCTAACTGAAAATTTGCCACCAGTCACCATTTTAAAAGTTAAAAGTCACCTATTGAGGTCAATAACAAATTTCTAACTTCTAATAAAAAGAAGAAAAGTATATTGCTTGCACTGTTACCATAATAACTGATTCATGAGTTGCTTGTGTTAAATAATTTTTGCAGTGGCTATTAATAAAGGCTTGGTTTTGAAATATAATTAGGGAAAACCATTCCCAACCGTCCTGGTTTAGGGCAAATTTGGGAGAAAACCTCCAAAAGGGCACCCCCCAGAAAGCAAACCCACATGGCCCCTCCCTCCAACCGGTTCGGGAAGAATTTCTTCGGAGAGAAGTGGAAAAAACTTGTTTATTTAACAGGTAAAGCACTCACTAGCACAAAAAATGAACAATACCAGATGACAAAACTCATTCGTCACTCTGAAGAGATGACAAATTCAGAAAATCTCTCCTGTGTGTGGTCGCTCTGTTATCAGTCCCTCTGGTGCTAGGAAAGGCTGCTGCCCAGAGTAGGCCCTGGTAGGCTACAAAGTGTGAGCTCTTGGTGTTTCCCCGGGTCTCAGTGGGGAGCAGGTTCAAACAGTTCCAAAAAAAGGGAAAGAAAACCAGTCCAGGGAACTTCTCTGCCTCAGCTAGCTAAACCAACTAAAATACAACGGAGTGCCATGTTCTGCCCCGTCCGTGCCCAGACACCACAGTGGAGGAGTCAGAGCAGGCTGATAACAAAACTCCATGCTTCTTCTTCTCCCCGCCTTCACTCTTAGAGCCAGTCTTGAAGGCACAGCATATAATATCCAGCATAAACAGATCACCCGATTGGGGATACAAGCATCATAACATCACCCTAGGACATTCCACCCCTTATCCCCATACTGTCAACTTAGTACCAAACATCATGCATTTTATTTGGGCAAAAGCTTCCATCTGTTCCACTCAAAAAATTACAAGCAATACCCATCATGCCCCTGTCATGTCCCCATACCGGACCACTGAATCCAGGCCCCAGACTACAGAACTGCAGGATTCCCCACTTTCATTTTACTCACTCAAAACTCCATCTTTCACTTGCTCAGACCTTTAACACACATTTCCTTCAATTTCATGTCTGTGTTGTTTAATGTACAGACAATGGCAGTAACATCCAGCAAAGAGTGATATTTGCATATGAGTCTCACCCCACAATCAGGTCTCCCTGAGGTACACATCGTGTTGTTCCATCTCTCTGCATTATCCACCATGTGCAACCTGGTCCCTGAGCAAAGACAACCCCACAAATGGGTTTGTCTGTACTC
>NW_005054924.1:13812-15749 GCF_000277835.1 Geospiza fortis
TTGGGGACATGGGCATCTACATGGCGGACTTTCACAGGTAGCCTTCCTACTCTGGTAGCAATGTCTTTCCACTCATCAGCAGCCCAAATTGGTTTTCCTCTACGCTGCCAATTAGCCTCTTTCCACCTCTTCAGCCATCCCCACAGAGCGTTGGCTACCATCCATGAATCAGTGTAGAGGTAGAGCTTTGGCCATTTCTCTCTTTCTGCAATGTGCAGGGCCAGTTAAATGGCTTTGAGGTCAGCAAATTGACTTGATCCAACTTCTCCTTCGGTAGCTTGTGCGACCTGTCATGTGGGGCTCCATACAGCTGCTTTCCACTTCCGAGTCATCCCTACAATGTGACAAGAACCATCAGTGAAAAGAGCGTAGCATGTTTCCTCTGCTGGCATCTGGTTGTATGGCAGAGCTTCTTCAGCCCGTGTCACTGGTTCTTGTTCTTCACCTGTGACAACAAAATTTTCATCTTCAGGCCAATTTTTAATTTCTTCCAGAATCCCAGGGTGATTCAGCTTACCAATACAAGTGTGCTGTGTGATAAGAGCAATCCATTTGCTCCATGTAGCACTGGTGAAACGGTGGGTAGAGGGAACCATTTCTTTGAACATCCACCCCAGCATTGGTAGTTGGGGTGCCAGGAGGAGTTGTGCTTCGGTGCCCATCACCTCTGAGGCAGCATGGACTCCTTCATAGGCAGCCAAGATTTCTTTCTCTGTTGGAGTATAGTTGGCTTCAGACCCTCTGTAGCTTCGACTCCAAAATCCTAGTGGTCAGCCTCGAGCTTCTCCAGGCACCTTCTGCCAAAGGCTCCCGGACAAACCATGGTTCCCAGCTGCAGAGTAGAGCATGTTCTTCACATCTGGTCCTGTCCTGACTGGGCCAAGGGCTACTGCATGAGCGATCTCCTGCTTAATATGGGAAAAAGCTTTTTGCTACTCAGGGCCCCAGTGGAAATCGTTCTTCTTGCAGGTGACCAGGTAAAGAAGGCTCACGATCTGACTGTACTCAGAAATATGCATTCTCCAAAAACCTTTGGTGCCTAGGAAAGCTTGCGTTTCCTTCTTATTGGTGGGTGGAGACATAGCTGAGATCTTGTTGATGACATCTGTAGGAATATGACACTGTCCATCTTGCCACTTTACTCCCAGGAACTGGATCTCACAAGATGGTCCCTTTACTTTGCTCTTTTTGATGGTAAAAGCAGCTTCCAGGAGGATTTGGATGATTTTGTCTCCTTTCTCAAATACTTCTGCCGCTGTGTTCCCCCACACAATGATGTCATCAATATACTGTAAATGTTCTGGAGCCTCATCCTTTTCTAGTGCAGTCTGGATCAGTCCATGGCAGATGGTAGGACTGTGCTTCCACCCCTGGGGCAGTTGGTTCCAGGTATACTGCACTCCCCTCCACGTGAAGGCAAACTAAGGCCTGCATTCTGCTGCCAGAAAAATGGAGAAAAATGCATTGGCAATGTCTATAATAGTGTACCACTTCACTGACATGGCTGTGGCTCTGGTTGCAGCTCTTTGTGAATTTGATTGGATTTTTCGGAATCCAATCCCACTCGGGCCGCTGAAATCAGCGGGGCGCCCCCTGGGTGGGAAGGCAGTCCCGAACCCCAATATCAAATCATGTCGGGGTCACCAAATTGTTATAAATGATCAAATCGAGAGCCAAATTTATAAGAAAATTTAGCAATGATTTATTAGATTGTCAGCGAAACAGAATTTTGATCAGAAAAAAAAACCACCACAGCCAAGGGCAGCGTCGACCCCGGGATCGGCCCTGGGTGAACACACGGGTCTGACACCTGAATGTCAGAGTCTCCTCCTGTTCATGCCGGCTGCTTTGCGCAGCAAGTTCTTATACAGTTTATTCCGCCTGAGGCAGAGATGACCGAATGTTCCTTTGTGTCCCTTCACATGCAGAACCGGGGC
>NW_005054924.1:16762-18617 GCF_000277835.1 Geospiza fortis
GAGCCATGGGTGTCTGCCCGTAAACAGATCATTCCCCGGCTCGCTGCGGCGGAGAGGGGGGTGGGGTCGGCATGCAAGGCCAGCCGGCTTGTGGAACTGGGAATGCCAGCACTGGCAATCAAAGCAGGGCTGGCCGAGACAAAGGCTCGCCCACCACTGCTCGGGGAGCAGACATGGGTATCGCCGGTGGCTGGAGCAGTGCCGACTGTGGCAAAGGTTCGCCAGCTGCTACATATGGAACCAGGAAAGTCCGATCCACTGGTCGTGGCAGGGGCATTTCCGCTGCAGTCCGCAGTGCAGGAGAGTCTGGGGGCTGCCCGCGCAGGGGGAGGCGCTCCTCCAAGTCCAATTGGGACATGCCTACCGAAGTGGATTTGCTTTCTCTTGGGGTACAGCCCCGTATCGCTCTTGAAAGGACTCCCCAAACCGGTATTAGTCGAGGCATGGCTGCATCTCCCCTCATGAGTTCCTCCCACAGACAGTAACCTAGTGAGTCCCAGGCTCGCGGGTTCAAGGCAGTTTCCACATCTATGGGGAAACCATGAATTTTGGCCCAACTTAAAAGCTTGTAGAGAGCGTCTTCTGGCACACGAAGTACCTTATGACGAATCATATGTCCCCACACTGTAAGGGTTACATGTTCTGGCATAGAAATTCAGTTGCCCATTTTTGCAGGCACCTCTTCTCAACCACAAGCCCACCCCGGGTTGCAGGCAGTGCTATGTTGAGAAATCTGTTACCCGCCCCAGTTCCTAGGCTATGAGGGCTAAATCACAGTCACGAAGGGACATATCGTCTCCAGGAAGATGTGGGAAAAGGTCATTGTTACCTCTCCGGGGGAACAGAAGGTGTCCAGACGCGAGCGGGCTGCGTGGGGCGCCGTGAGGTCCCAGCGGGGTGCCGGAGGGATCCGAGGTGTCTCCGCCCATCCTGCGACTCCACAAGGGGTTGCCAGATGGGATTTCTGCGAGGGATCACCAAACCCCCTCGTATTCAGTCTCGGCTGTGAGCACATCCGGATCCATTAGGGTCCTGTTTCTTTAGCCCAGGCTGCACCGAGCGTCGGGGTCCAGTTGACCCCCGGTTTTTCAGTCTTGGCTACAAACACTTCGGGGTTCACCACATGTCACTTCATTCAATGCATGGGAGTCCACAGTCAATCTCCATTCTCATTCAGATTTATGCACAGGCCAAATGAGGCTGTTGAAGGGTGAGTGTGTTTTGCTGACTACCTGTGAAAAATGCCAATCACTTGTTTTTAAAATTTTAAAAAGTTTAATGATAATAAAATGGTTATAAAAATAGCAATATAATTAGAGTAATAATAATTTGGACAATTTGGATTAGGACAATATGAGACAACAGAAACAAAGAGTTACGGATGTCCAGGTACCTTTTTCTGGGAAACATAAGCCTGAAAAAGGACACCTGTTAACAAAGGATTAACCCTTAAAAGCAATAGCCCGTTGAATATTCATACATCTCATACATGATGCATAAATTCCATTCAAACAAAGGAGTCTGTCTGGTCAGTGTCAACTTTTTCCTCTTAATCCTAACGGTGTCTTCATGGCTGAGCAAGGCGGGAAGAAGTTTCTTCTGATAAGAGAGCAATAAATTCTCTTTCTCTGAAAGATTTAGGTGTCCTGTGGCTGCTATCTGGTGCGAGTACCTCATTCCTTTCTTAAAAGAATCTCCCACATACATAGGTCCTATTTTAACTACAAAAGCAACCTTTTAACTACAAAACTACATTTACCATACTATTAAAATGTTAATACAGCACTACTAATCAATACAACATAATACATATAGTAAATATCTGTATAGAGCCATATAATATGCACTTTTCACA
>NW_005054924.1:19170-21461 GCF_000277835.1 Geospiza fortis
CCCCCCCCCCCAGCTGGGGGTGGGGGGGGGGAGAGAGCTGTGCTGTTGGGAGGGGGAAGGCTGCCCAGAAGCAAAGGCGCGAGCACTGAGCCGTAAAAACAATGGCTCCTGCTGATTACTTGAACTTGGACTCTGTGTACTAGCATCCCCCTGGTCTGTACCTTTTCTCCCCCCTTTTTTGTGATTTCAGTTGTGAAACCGCTTCTCTTCCCCCAACGAAAGACGGTATAATTAGGGTCCCAGTTCAGCCGTCCCCTCAAGAATCTCCCCGGACGTGACCTGCTGAGCTGGCGTCGGCTGGACCGAGATAGCAACCCCCACGATCCGGTAGCTAAACCCATCTTTTCCCCTTTTTCCTCCCTCTTTTCCCTATCTTCTCCTTTTCTCTCCGGTTCCCCCCTTCACCAACACTATTCTGTTGTGATTTTCAATAAAACTGTATCTGATTTTGTTGCTGTAAATCCTCTGTGCCTTTATTGGTTATTTTTGCACCTTAAAATCAAACCCATCTTCCGTACCACTGGGTCGGATTGGGACACCACCAAAGTAAAATCCTGTGATCCCTCTGCCACGGCAGTGATAGAGACAGACTCTGCCCCCACATGTCTCGATGGGATTAATGTGCATTGCGCACCAATATCGACCAAAGCTTTATATTCTTGTGGTTCAGATGTGCCAAGCCAACGAATCCACGCAGTCCAGAAAACCCGTTTTTCCCTAGCCTCTACCTGGCTAGAGGCAGGGCCCCTCTAAGCCTGGTTATCCTTCTTTCCTTGGACATATGTCTTGGAGGTTCCTTCAAGGGGATCGGACATGTCATCATCATCATCATACCTGGCAGTTTGGCTACGGGCAACTGGACCTGCTTCCCTTTTGGTGGAACTTCCTTTCTGAGTCTTGCCTTCCTTCAATTCACACACCCGTTGGGCCAGAGCAGCAGTAGATTTTCCATCCCATCACCTCATGTTTTCTCTGCAATCACGCAGAAAGAACCACAGCTCAGCTCGTAGGGTGTACCTTCTCTCCTCATCTGGGGAACGTCTGCGTTGGATACCAGAACCTCTGATTTGCACTGCCAAGATTTGGAGAAGGTCCTCTTTAATTACCTCTCTGAGTTTCTTATGATTCTCCACTATCTTGTCTTCTAATTTCTACAGACGTGTTTCCACTGCTGCGATTCTGGCATGTGTTGGGCCATGTACAGCATCTGCATATGCTCGGAGCTTCTTTGCCATATCAAGCATAGTCTCATCCCTGTCGTCCTGCTTCATTATTGCTAAAGCAGAAGCATATTCTTGTGGTCTGTGTCGTACAAGTTTTCACCACATAACATGATGTACATGGTACCAAGTCTAGATTTCTAATTGTTATGTCATCTGAGAAGATAATCTCTGCCACTGCCATTTCTCTCAGGCGTCGGATCCCTTGTTCTATGGTCTTCTGTTACAGTGTGAAGCAATGTCCTGTCTTAGCTATCCCACTTCCTCCCAGGTGTAGTAATACCTTCCCCCTTCCCCTCTCCCTGCCTCCTGCTGAGAGCTGTCCATCAATCTCAGTAGGTCAGCAAGGCCGTCGTCTGATAGGTGTAGTTCAAAAGATGCCTCTCAGCCCTTAGGACAATTGGGCCATCCAAGAGTCATTTGTCCCCTGAGCCTCCCCCCCTCCTACCTGGTTGGTAGCTCACCTACCCCTTCCCCTCCCCCTTTCCCTGAGCTTAAAAAGACACAGGACCACGCGGTCGATATTCAGTTGGAGCTGTCGCAACATTCAGAGGCCTGCATGCCCAGGAATAAACTCTGGATTAAGACCCCCTGTCTTGGTTTAGAGCAAAATTTTGGGAGAGAGAGTCTCTAGAGGGGCTTTAGTAGGAAGATAAATTTAATCGGCTCTTCTCTTTTTTACCTAGTCTGGGAGAAAATACTTTTTTGGAGTAAAAGTGGAAAAAAGCTGTTTATTAAACAATAGAACTTAACAATATTAAAACAATAAAACTTTTTGCTGTTCTAAAAGAGATGACTAACTGAGAAAACTCTCTGGGTTGCAGCTTAGCTCACTCAGTCTCTTATCAGTTTTTTTGGTGCTGGAATTGTCGCAGGCTAGGCTCGGCTTGGCCTGGTGGCTACAGGTGTGAGCTGCTGGTGCTCTCTTGGGTGTTCAGTCTAGAGCAGGTTCTAAGAGGTCTAAAGAAAAGGAAAAGAAAAACTACAGTCCAGGGACTCTTTTTTGCTTCAGCTAGCTAAAACTAACTAAAAGCAAAAGGAGAGCTCTCTGTCTTGCTGTCTGTCCGTCCG
>NW_005054924.1:26307-28617 GCF_000277835.1 Geospiza fortis
AAAACTACAGTCCAGGGACTCTTCTTTGCTTCAGCTAGCTAAAACTAACTAAAAGCAAAAGGAGAGCTCTCTGTCCTGCCGTCTGTCCGTCCACAGACAACACAGTCTTGGAGCGGGAATGCGGGGGAGCACGTGCAATGTCTGAGGAAAAAAAAAAAAAACTGTGCGATTCTTCTCTTCCTCCTTTCCCTCTCTGCAACAAGTTTTAAAGGTGCAAAACTTATTATTATTCAGCATAAACAAATGAGACGATTTGGGGATAAAAGCATCATATAGTCAACCCAGGACACCCCCTAGCTGGATCCATCTCCTTTTCCTCTTTGCCTCACCTAAAGCTTCTCCATCAGAGGTCAAGCCTGAGTTCCTGTTGCCTGGACTTGTTTCAAGAGCCTAGCTGCAACATACAACTAACCAAAGGTATCTCTGAGGTGAAACACCACAGCTGCCGCCTTTGGTCAAGCAGTGAGGGCCAGACAAGCCCAGGCATGTTCCACCCGGTAATATTGGGATTTTATTCCAATAGTCTTCCACTGGGTTTGCTGCATATAGAGATTGTCTGTACACAGGTATCTTTGTGCTACACTTTCCAGGACCTGTGCCCAGAGACTGTGAGGGTTATCCCCCCTCATCATTCTTTGGTCAATTACGGGATTATGTGACAGGGATCCCAAATGCCTCGATTCAGTGCCGTTTAGAATTGTAGCCTCGCCTGTAGTATCTTAAAGAGGGACTAACCAACTAATTATAGATTCATCAGGTCGTCGAGTGTAATCCTTTCTTATGCCACGAAGGTCCTTCAGTGAAAAGGATTCAGTCTTGGCTTCTGATATTATGCCAGTTACTTTGACTCCTGATTTTGTCAGGAGGCATTGAGGATCTTTCTCCTGCATCAGCATCAGCAGCATCATCATCATCATCATCACCATCTACTGGTCGATCAGTCTTGTCTGTGCACTTTCTGCTTCTTCTGTTAGTAGCAATAGCTGTTGGTTGAGGCTTACTGTCTGGTTTAGCTGCTGGCTTAGGTTCACTGTCTCGTTTAGTTACTGGCTTCGTAACTGGGGTGTTGGTTGCAGCCTGAGTGACTGGGATTGTTGTTGATTTATCTCCCCGCTCCCCTTCCTCTGTCTGCTGCCCTACAGTATCTAGTAGTATGAGATAAATATATGCCAGGGCCCAGCTTACTGCAATGATCTTTTTCTCCTTAGGGTCGTCATGGCACTTCTCTTTCAGGTATTTCCCCACCTCAGCTGGGTTCTGAATTTGTTCATGTGGAAAGTCCCAGACTATACGGTCAGACAATTCCTTTAGGATTTGGCCCATATCCTTCCATTTCCCACACCACTCCGGATTTTCCACACCTGGGTCTACTCCTGGGTCAGGGGTCTCATCAGCCCCTCTAGAAATCTCAGCCCTCATTTTAGAGACTCTGCAGACTGTATAGAGGAAGCTTACTAGATTAAATACCAGAAAGATGATCTCTTTAACATTCAGGGGAAACTGAACATTTTCCAATAGGGATGTTATGGATTCAGAGGAGAAGAAGGAAAGCAAAGGCTGAAAAGCCTCATCCCCTGCTCCTCCTCCAACAAACTGGATGCATAACCATAACCATGAACCATACATACCTGGAACAGACTCCAGCACTTTTATAAACTTCCTACAAGTCATTACCACCAAGCCCAGCCCAATAGCTATTCTAGTCAGTGCCCCTCTACTGCAAAAACTACGTATTACGGACAATACTGGAGTTATTTCTGGATAATAAAATAAACCTAGGGACCATAGGGGTATTAAGATCTCAAAAAACCTAGGGACCAGAAACACGTGTAGGGCAAACACATGGTGTGAACTGAACTGTGCAACACCACTGAGGATATAAAGAGATTTCAATCAGTCCTGAAAATAAGTCAAACTTTGATCAGTTCTGAAAGAAGAATAAGCCATTGTGCTTGTCAAAAGCAGGTGGCAACCATCAAGATCACATTTCATTGTAAAGCCTTTGTCTTCAAATAAGCTTCAGTTTTGCAATCTGTATATTCCACAATATCCATAATACTGAATTATTTGTAGTAGGCAAAAAAAGCCCCAACACCCACACCAATCCTTTTACAGAATGGAGCATCCTTCTCATTGCTTATTGCCTGTAGCAGAAAATTATTCTGAGACAAAATAATGAAGCAAACATGTCATGTGAATTCAATACTTGGAAGGCATAGAAGTTACAGAAGCTACAGAATGTTAGTACTACCAGGTCAGGACAACTCAGTTGTTAGTAAGGCTTGGTATAGACTCATATATTTGCTTGAA
>NW_005054924.1:28759-40212 GCF_000277835.1 Geospiza fortis
AGCTGCCTTTGTTATCATTCTTTCTTTTCTATTCTTAGCTTAGCTAGCTTCTGGAAACCTTTCCTTCTTTTTCTTTTTAGTATAGTTATAATGTAATATATATATATAATAAAATAATAAATCAAGCCTTCTGAACATGGAGTCAACATTCTCGTCTCTTCCCCAAATCAAGAACCCTTGTGACCACTGTCATAACAAGTTGTAGAAAGATTAAGGTCTTTTCCTCATTAATCTTCCAGTGACACAAGTCTCACTGTCAGAATTCATGAGTACATTGGCATCTCTGATAGTTGCTTGCTGCATGCTAATTCTGTTTTCAGATGAAGATACTAAAAAAAGAAAGTGAAGGTGTTCAGATCATGTAGTCAAATATGACATCATATAACATACCTGAGATGATAAAGATCTTGGTAAAGCAGAACACTCCTCTTCAATTTTCAACCATTCTGTATGGCATGCTTCACTAAGGGCTGGAAAACTTACACACATCTTACTGAGCAAAGACTCCAAAAATGCAGAAATGATGTCTGTTAGTTGGTGAGCAAGAACTCCATGCTGGGTGGAGTGAGTTGCACAGTTCAGAATACACAAAATGCTTTAGAAAATCCAAAGAACAGCAAGAACTGTCCTTGTATATATCTGCAGCACATCTTAACTTTCTTGGTCACCCAAATAATCCACTGAGTGGAAACATGCTCCCAAACACTCTTCCGTCCCACCAGGGCAATATGTCAAGGCTTATGGTTTGTTGTATGGACCACACATCTTCAATTGCAGGCACCATTTGGTCCTTCTGACACACCAAGTCTTCCTGCATGAGCAAAGGCGCTGTTGTAATTGTGAACACTACTTTTCCTCAGGAGATTTTTGAGGAACAAAACATTTCTTTCTTGGTCATATTGCTTATCACCATAATGCACCAAAGTTGCAAGCTGGGCTTTTAAGATCTATGAACTATTCATAGATAATTTAACTCCAGCAACAGACACCATAAAGGAGACAGAATCAACTTTCAAAAAACTAATTTTAATCAAAACAAAAAAATTGTTATCAGTAACAAGTTTATAAAACAGTGATTTAGTTACATAAATAAATTGATATAATTGTATCAAATGTTAATTTCAACTTCATGAGCTTGTTTACATGGGCAATGAAGTACAACCGTTTTACCTATTATAATAAATAAAATGGAGAGCATGAAATAGTTTTTCTAAACAAAAATACCTACAAACATACCTCTAGCATGTTCTCTAATGAAGGGAACAAGAGACATTGGACAACTTTTGCACCAAAACAAAAACTGTTTTAAAAAGCACAAGGATGCAGAACCATCAGCTAAAGCAAAGTCACGATACTGTAATCAAAGTTGGTATTTAATAATATAATGAACGGTTTGGTAGCTAGATCTCCAGTTTGGTTAATTTAAAGCATTAAGACAAGGCAAAATAGAAGGTTGCTTTTGTTTGAGTGATTCTAGAGAAAATAAAATATATTACAAAAATGAACGGAAAAGTAGAACAGTCATACCTACACAACTTTCTGTCCTGCACAGTCAAAATACCTATGCAGAATATATATAATATATATATATATTTGTGCACAAAGGTTAGCTTATTATTAGCTCACTGCAAAGGCGTAATGTATCATGTCAATAATTTTGCATTTTATGTCCAAAATGATATTTCTTTAAGTTTTCTAGGCTAGGAGGCACAAACCCCAATTCTGGCATACTGTATTCTTAATGCTAAGGCTTGCTGCTCTGGCTGTGTATTTTTTGTTTTCCCTCTTTACTATAGTGCCTGTTACAAGCATGTGTTTATGTGTGTATACATATTTATACACACATACACATATGTATACATATATAAAACTTCCCCAGTAGGTATCATTCCAACCATGCAATCCAAAAGATGGCTCTGAATAGATGCCCAGCATATAGTTCACCACCTGAGCCAACCCTGAAGCAAGGCGCACTTTAGTCCTTCAGATATTTTTTCTTTAAAACCAAGCTACTGCAGCTTCAAGTACTTTGCATTACATATATTTGAATTTTTTTAATAAATTAACGTTAGATTTTTTCAATATTCAGACATCTACCATAATATATATACAGTACAATAAATTCTCTCATACTTTAAAAAAATTATTTTGACAAATCCCTGAGAATGTATGTTGACAGTCGCTAATTTCCACATGCATAAGCATTGTGTGCCATGCTTCTGGATGAAGAGCACTGAAAAGCCACATGGTCAGCCTTTTAACTACTAGTATTTCATTTGTTGGTTTGTTTAAATATGTTGAAATATAATGATGAGTTACAAAGGAGCAAAGCTGAATGCATTTGAGGTACTTATCATGGGATGGAGGTGCTTTGTTTGCTTTTTTAAAGCCATTGCAATATATGTTTTGTTTTTGAGGCTGTGAACATATACAGAAAGAACAGGAGAGTGATGTGGGCTTTTGCCACTTGACAACATATACTCAGTGTAAACCAAACCTTTTTTTAATCACACAAAACAGAAAAAAGGAAAAAAATTTAAACACACAAACTTTCACAACATGACAGTTTAGTTTTCAAACTCAGTATAACTATACACATATAATACCAGTGTGGCTTTGTTTCTTTAAGTTCAAAAAGATATGAAGGCAAGCTCAAGTAATACCAAACCACCTCCTCCCTTCACTCATTTTCATCAACCAAACCGCTCACGAACCAACATCATCAGTTTCTTTTTGCCTTTGTAGATTTGTTTTAGGTTATCAATAAACTGTGTAAACTGTATGTGTCCATCATGAGCCATTAAGAAGGTCTCTCGGGCCTTGCTGAGGAACTCTATAAACTCACTATAGTGTCGTGGGCTGATGTGAGTGAGACGTGAATGAGTTGTATTAATGTAAGCGCCAATCGTGGCATCCAAGAGTTGTCTTAAAGGGGGTTTGTCCAGTGACATGAGCTTACCAGAGTTCCTCCTTCCATGAAGTCCCACCATGCCAGGAGTGGTCAAAGTACACCTACGCAAAATGTCTGACAGTACTGTTGCACACTTGACACTTTTGACCACCAGAGGTATTACAGCTGCTAGCTCATTTTTCCCAAGAGAATGGCTGAGCGCACATGCCCAGAGAACATCGTTAATGGCAGGGTGTGTTTCCTGATTATAACTCAAGTTGAGATGCGTTATGGCCAAAGTGGCCAGCTTATAGGCCCGCATAGGGTAACCACGGTGCTCCATGTATCGTGCTATAGTAAAAAGCTGTGAGTAGCTCATGCTGGTTGTAGCAGCATCTAGAACAATTTGGTAAGCGGTCTCAAAAGCTATGTGATCCTTTTCACACAGAGTCAGTGCAGAGAGGGCACAGTTTTGAGGATCCTTCATGGCACACTGCAGAGCAAGTGTTCTAGCACTGCTGGCCAGCTGCTCCTGCTGATGACAGTCCAGATGCAGATGGACAATGGTGCTGTTGGACATCACTGTTGTAGCAACAATACTAGTGGCTTCTGTTGGAGTGAAAAGTGTAAACCAGTTTTGCATTATACTGTCCAGTGCATAAACACCTGGGGAGAGAAAGAAAGGATTAGGCACAACTGCCAAACCTAGCAGATATAGATGTTCAGCAAAAAATTATATTCAAAGTTCTAAGAGGTTGCCAGTACACTGAAGGAGACCAGCTTCAGCAAGAAAAGCTAAACCTGATAACATGTCTGCAAAAGGATATTAAAACAAAGGCTAACTGTGTACACTCCATAGCAATCACTGAAATGCAGATAACAAAAAAGCCTGCAAGATAAGCTTTTATATCCCAGTGAGAAAACTGAGCTGTTTTACTTGTTATTAAGACAAATTGTATAACAAGTTCTGGCTCATTTGGTGTTATCATATCATTCAAAAGCAGCCCTCACACCAAACACTTAAAAGTCAATTTTAACTTCTTTTCTTAATGTGCATCTCACGGTACAGCGCATGCACAAAAGAATATGAAAGCATGCCAAATGTCTCATTTAATAGAACACCATGGCATTTAATACTAAGCACAACTTTAAAAGATATAAAATTAAAAATCCTAACCTCTACCCTCTCCCAACAAGCTTTTCAGATACATCCTGTATTGAATTGATATGCACTTGAACATAAAGGTTTTTATTAGGGAAATACTCTGAGCAATATTGTAGAAAGGCTTGGGTTGTGTTAGTGTTTGGTTTGCTTTCCAGTGCAGGTGAGAGGCCTGCACAATGTCATAGCCACGTAACAAAGAAGCATTACACTCTAATCTTGGATTTACAAAGGGGCTTAAAAAATGAAACCAAGAAAACAAACGCTGAGAACCCCTTCATGAGATCTTGTATGCCACACAGTGGGACGCAACCTCCACATTTCATTCACCTGTTTTTTGGTTAATCTTCCCCACCACTGACAAGATGGTGCTCTCATCAGTCTTTTGGAGTCTTACCCTTCAGAGCAAGCAAAGTTGTGGCATAGTGTAACATCCCATAACCACTACCCCTTTCTCTGCTGCAGCCTCAAACCCAAACCCAACATGGAGGGAAGAAGGGGAAATCTGGGTTATGAATGTCCCTACCTTGAAGGGGAAAGAAGTTACACTGCATTAATCAAGTATTGTCTCACTTGGCCTGTGCCTAGTCTATTACATGCTCAAAAAACCCACTCAGCACTGACATAATTATTGTCTTCTAAAAAAGGGATTTTAAAGAGGAACAGAAGGTGTGAGATATTTGCAGAGCCTGAGTGTTGACAAACAAGATCAAGCCATCTAAGATTAGCTGACAAAAAGGCAGGAACCCTTAAGAAGCACCTCAGAACATACCTATTTCTGTTGCACATGTTACTAACCACCTCACCATTTCCCGTCGTCGCCAATTCAATGTTGACAGTGTCATCCGCATCACCTATTGAAACAATACAAAGTACAAATTTATCCTATTGTAAAACCAAGACAATATACCAACAATCAGGGATTTAAGTTACTCAAATACACTGAAATACACTGAGGTTCAAAATGGCAGCCTCTTGCCTTCTCTGCTCTGTTACCTCTTTTTAGCTGATATGTCAAAAGACTTGATAAATACTACTCAGCTATCTTAGAAAAGCATACAGAGAGTAATTCCAACTGCAGATCCCTCTAGGCTAGATAAGAAGTTCTGTTTTATTTGGGGGGGAAGAAAAAACAAACAAAATCCCCACCATCCCACAAAAAAGCCCTCCCGTCCCCAACCAACAACAAAGCCCAATTATTCAATTATTCAAATTAAATTATCCTGTGTCTTCTCCCTCTATGTGTATAAATCTTTAAAGTGGGAACATATCAACTCCTGCTGGGCAATCTAACCAATCAAATTTTTCCCCCATCTGCATTTTTTGGTCATTGGCTTCAACAATACATACAGGAGTCAGTGTACTGTGATTTGACTGGCTGCTTATGCTGCAAAGATACATATATACACACTTCCAGATATATCCCAGTATTCTGGGACACAAATTATATTCTCCTCTATACTTCCAGTTGAAGGCAGCAACACTGGAAGAAACAGACAGGTCCAGTCTATTAATATGCCCTCTGCATCAAGAGGTGTATTGTGAAGTGTGGGAACAGTGCCAGACACCTAGCATCCTAACCAAGATTAGAACAAGAGAATATTAACCTTAAAGGCTCTGATAATTTGTGTGTTTGCTGAGCATGCTGTGAAAAAATTCCTTTGGTGGAAGACCACCATATGAGTGTGTAACTTACTGTGATTGAAAATGATCACATGCATGCAATGCTTGAGACATGTTTTGTGTGTCACAAAACTAGCAGAGGCCCTGAGGACCAATCAGAAGGCAGTTGTTTATCTGTAACAAAATTAAAATAAAAGGGAGCTTGCATGGGAAAGAGAGACAAGAAGAGAAAAACAACACCTAGAGCAGAGCTCAAAGCTATAACACTGCATCAGTGTTTTCTCATCGCTGCCATCTTGATATTGACATTTTGATTTTTTTATATTTAGATTATTTCTTACACTTAGATTTTTCTTTGCATTTGATGTCATCACCAACAGTGAAGAGCTGTCTGAAGGACAGTCATGAGCAGGTTGAAAGCCTGTGGGTAAGGACCAGAGATCAAGGCAACAAAGAGAACCTTGTGGTTTGTGTCTACTACAGGCCACCTGATCAAGGGGAGCCTATTGACAAAGCCTTCTTGCTACAGCTACAGGAGACATTGCACTTGCAAGCTCTAATCCTGCTGGGGGACTTCAACCACCCCAACATTTGCTGGGAAAGTAGCATGGCAAGCTGTAGACAATCCAGGAGACTCCTGGTATGCATGGATGACAACTTATTGAGCCAGGTAATAGATAGCCCTACCAGAGAGGATGTGTTACTACATCTGTTGGTCACCAACACAAGTGAGTTAATCAGGGACGTCAAGATTGGAGGCAGCCTGGGCTGCAGTGATCACACATTGGTGGAGTTTGCAGTCCTGAGGGATATGGGTCAGGTAAGGAGCAAAGTTAAGCCCCTGAACTTTGGGAAACCAAGCTTCTTGCTCTTAAGGGAGATAGTTGGATCACTTGTAAGACTGCCCTCAGGGACAAGGGAATGGAACAGAACTGGCAGATCTGTAAGGAAGTCTTCCATAAAGCACAAGAGCTAACAATTCACAGGATCAAGAAATCAGGCAAAGAAGACAGGAGACTGATATGTCTGAGTAGTGACCTGTTGATCAAAGTAAAGGGAAAGAAGCAAATGGACAGGCAGTGGAAACCAGGACAGGTATCCTGGGAAGAGTATGGGGATGAAGTTCAGTGGTGTAGGGATGGGGTGAGGAAGGCAAAGGTAAAACTGGAACTGAACCTGACAAGGGGTGCAAAGAATAACAGGAAGGGCTTCTACGGGTCTGTGAACCAGAAAAGGAAGGTCAAAGGAGGTATACTCCCCTCAATAAACAGTGCTGGAAAACTGGTAACAACAGATTATGAGGAGGAGGATGAGGTACTCAAAAACTTTTTTTGCCTCAGTCTTCAATACCTCTCAAGTGGATGGACAGCAGGAAAGGGACTGGGGGAGTGAAGTCCCTCCCACTGTAAGTAACGATCAGGTTTGTGACCACCTGAGGAACCTGAATAAGCAAAAATACATGGGACCTGATGAGATGCATCCCAGAGTCTAGAGAAAATTGGCTGATGTAGTTGCCAAGCCACTCTCCATGAAATTTGAAAAGTCGTGACAGGTGAAGTCCCAGGTGACTGGAAAAAGGGAAACACTGCACCCATCTTTAAAAAGGGTAGAAAAGAGGACCCTGGGAACTACCACTCTGTCAGCCTCACCTCTGTGCCTAGGAAGACCCTGGAACAGATCCTCCTAGAAGCTCTGCTAAGGCACATGGAGGACAGGGAGGTGATTCAAGACAGCCAGCACAGCTTCACCAAGGACAAGTCCTGCCTGACCAACCCAGTGGCCTTCTATGATGGAGTGTCTACATCAGTGGACAAGGAAAGGGCTGCAGATGTCATTTATCTGGACTTCTGTAAAGCCTTTGACACAGTCCCCCACAACATCATTCTCTCTAAATTGGAGAGATAGATTTGATGGGTGGACTGTTTGATGGATAAAAAAGTGATTGGACAGTCACATCCAGAGGGTAGTGGTCAACAGTTCAGAGTCCCAATGGACATTGGTGACAACTGGTGTCCCTCCAGTCCCTCCAGGCATCTGTAGTGCAACCAGTGTTAATTAAAATCTTCTATATTGACATAGACAAAGGGATCAAATACACCCTGAGCAAATTTTCAGGTGACACCAAACTAATGGTGCAGTTGACACACCTGAGGGACGGGATCCAATGATTTATCTCTCTGGACAAGGAGTACCTGCAAAGAAGTTCTCACATAAAGCCAGCAGATTCATAAAAAAAGGACTGTAAGCTCTTATTGCTATACCCATATTTATATCACTTGTAGTCATTGCCTGGGCAATCACCAACTGTATGAAGTTTAAAAAAGGCAACTGTCAGATTCTGCACCTGAGACGAGGCAACCCTGGATATATGGATAGACTGGGGAACAAGCGGCTGGAGACCAGCACTGTGGAAAGGGACCTGGGGATCCTGGTTGATAGCAAGTTGAATGAGTCAGCAGTGTGTCCTGTCAGCCAGGAGGTCCAACTGGGATGTCATGGGTTGACGCTGGCCAGATGCCAGGCACCCACCAAAGCCACTCACTCACTCACTCCCCTCTGCAGCTGGACAGGGGAGAGAAAGTTTAATAAAGGGTTAATGGGTTGAGATAAGGACCAGGAGAGAGCGCTCATCAAATGCCGTCATGGGCAAAACAGGCTCAACGTAGAGATATGCATTGAATTTATTACACTAACAAAATCAGAGCAGGATAATGAGAAGTTAAATAAAACCTTAAAAGTACCTTTCCCACAACCCTCCCTCCTTCCAGCTCTGCCTCCTACCCGAACTGTAGCATTAGCATTAATTGAGTTATAATAAGCGGCCCAGCTCAGCTCCATGAACCAGCCTCTGGGCTGACTGACAGAATCTCACAGCCAATGGGAGCTCTCCTAAAATACAAGCATTTGACTGGTTAAGAGTCTGTGGGGCGTAGAGTTTAGACCAATGTCTGTGAAGCACCAGGAGTTTTGAATTATCTATAAAAGGGTGTCCAAGACAACAAACGAGGCTGTTTGTCTGAGGAAACACGCGTGTCTGTCTTATGTCTCAAGCATAGGAATTCTGTCACAGACATATTTTATGAAAAATCCTTTTGCCAGGATCTTTTCTCCTGAGAAGCTGAGAAGCTTCAGCTTCTCCATGTTTTGCTGCTTTGGAATGTGATTTGGAGAATTGTTTACCCAGCATGCGAAATTGTTTTTACTTGATGACCAATGACAGCCACCTGTGTTGAGGCTATGAGCAGTCACAAGATTTTATCATCATTCCATTCCTTTTTCCTTGCTAGCCCTCTGATGAAATTCTTTCTTCTATTCTTTTCGTAGTTTTAATATATAATTTTATTTTAATATATATCATATAATATATATAATAAAATGATAAATCAGTCTTCTGAAACATGGAGTCAAGATTCTCGTCTCCTCCCTTGTCCTGAGACCCCTGCAAACACCACCACATCATTTATTTCTAAAGAGAATCCATTGCCAGTTTATCAATCACAGAGTGCTTAAATTTATAAACTTAGGTTTGCAAGTAATTTGATTGCATATTAGGTTACAGTAAGATGAGCTCAAACAAAAGCAATTAAAAATTCATTATGGGTAAAATTAAGCACCTTTTAAAAAGCAGATATTGAAATGACATAATTATTCTCAGAAAAAAAAAGTATAAGGAGTTATGGCTCATCTGAATTATCTTAAAGGTCATTTGCAATCTAAATGATTCTATGAATTAATATCCCTTTTATTTATAAAATGCCTCAGCATTACTGTAGTAACTAGATCAAGAGAAATTTTTGCTGTAACAGACAATACATGTAAATAATTACCATATATTTCATTAAACCAATAGTAAACTAAAGTCAATTGTTTTTCCACTGTGGTCCCTTCCAACTTTACTCATTCTTGATTTGCCTTTTAACTAAAGCAATTCCCATGTAAACAAAAAAGGACTAAAGGGGCAAGAATATTCCTATCCTGATAAGAAACTTGAGCAACAGTGAAAAGCATGCATGATACCACACAGAAGCCAGTCTTCAAGATTTCAGTATTATGCCTCTACATATAAGCAAAACTGTGAGGTAAGAAAAGTGGCAAGAAAGCAAAGGCCAAGGTTTTCGCAGAAATAAAATAATGCCTTAATGCATTTCAGAAATAAGTGCATCAAAGTAACAAAAGTAATCAAAGTAAAGAGAACTTTTGCATTAGGTGGGTGTGACAAGATATTGGTAGCAGGGAGGCTTCAGGTGTGGCTTCTGTGAGAAGCTGCTGAAGCTTTCCCCATGTCCAATAGGGCCAGTGCCAGCTGCTCCAGGATGAACCCACTGCTGGACAAGGCTGGGCCCATCAGGGACAGTGCTATCACCTCTGGGTACAGATCTAAAGCCCACAGCCCCGCCTCCGCAAATCACGCCTGCCTGCCACTGCATCATGGGGATGTAACCCGAGATGACGTTGCTACAAATGCCCGGATGTTGTCACTATGTCACACCTGGAAGCACTCCGGAACCAGGAAGCTCCAACACCATGATACAGAGCCCTGTTCCCTGCACCAGCTCTGGACATGCAGCTGTCACTGTCACAGCACCATGGTATCTACAATCAAGGTCCCAACAAGCTGATAAAGTCCCTACAACCCTGCTGACACCAGCTCCAGCCCCTTCGATGTTCTGAGCAGGAAACATTCCTACTGAAGACCCGGTAATTTTCTGGACAGAGGTAGAACAAAAGGCTATAAAATGTGGAGATATAGAAGGGGCTGAACTAATTTTGGTACCCATGTGTTCATCATCATCATCAGAGAATTGCCAACAGGGTGGGGGAATGATTGCAGCATTCCCAGTGGTGCGAGGTAATGGGACAACACCTGACAAATATGTTCCCTTTAATTGGCAAATCGTCTCAGAGCTACGCCAACTAACTGCTAAACACAGGCTAGGGTCACCTGCTGTTGTAAATATGCTTAGATTTATAACTGCTAGTTAGTTAACCCCATATAATATTAAGCAGATTGTGAAATTACTCTGCACTCCAGTGCAATATATAATGTTTGAATCAAGCTGGAGATCTTATGCAGAAGATCAGGGACTAAAAAACTCAAGAGCTTCACAGCAGGATCCATGTTTTGGGGCAGGGATCTCTCAACTTATGGGACTGTCCCCCATGGAAGACCCACAAACCCAAGCACATTTGAACTGCTTTATTCTAGCCCAAGCAAAGGATTTAGCAATGCAAGCTTTAACAAAAATTACAAATATGTCTGTACCCACCCGAAGCTATTCAAGTATAAGGCAAGGACCTGACTAATTGTATATGCAGTTCATAGAACATTTGAAAGATGCTATGGAAAAACAGATATCTAACAGCAAAGCAAGGAGCCAATTAATACTGCAGCTAGCACGAGATTACGCAAATGTGGACTGTAGAAAGGTTATAGATGCAGTACCTAAATAGAATCCATCCCTAGAGGATATGATAAATGCATGTGCTAAGGTTGGGACTGTATCTCATAACATGGATATGCTAGCTAATACCATTACAGCTGCTGTTAAACAAACTCCCCGTTGCTACAGATGTGGACAAGGTCACGTGAGAGCAAACTGTCCACAACAGTCCACACCTCAAGGGACATTTCAAGGACAGAGGGGTATGAATGCAAACTGTAAACTCTGTGGGAGAGTTGGACTTGTAAAAAAAGAATGCTGGTCCAAATTTCATGTTAATGGTCAATTTCTCAAGGACCAGGGAAACGGAAGACCAAGCATGACAGGGAAATGCGTG
>NW_005054925.1:0-9375 GCF_000277835.1 Geospiza fortis
TAAAAGGAGAAAAGTCTCCTGCCCTCTTTATTTCAGCTACGTCCGTGTTCCTTGGGGTCCGGGTGGAGCTGAGGGAAAGTTGCCAGCAGCCCCCTCAGCCTCCTCGCCTTCCAGCATGTCAGTGTCCAGAGAAGAATCGTCCACCCCCTCTGAGTCTGCCACATTCGTTTCGCCTTCCCTGGGTGTCCCATTCTGTAATGCTTTAAAAAGAGTGCCCCACGTAACAGCTAAATCAAATGCGTCCTTATCTCCACTGGAGATTTCTTGCCACAGACAGTCTCCTAAGCGACTGCCAGGTGTCTAAACTAAATGCAGTCCCAGTGTTCACTGAAAATCCATGTGCTTTTGCCCAGCAAAACAGGGAGTGCATGGAGTGGTCCGATACAGAAATTCCCATGTACAGCAATGCATCCTTCCATACAGAAAGCACAATTTGTTCCTCTGCAGAGGTTTGATTCCCCATCTGGAAGGGAATCTCTTCCCAGCAGTCTGTCTAAGCAGTGGTTTAGTCCGGAAGATAAACTCTCACTTGCTGGGGACCCTTCCTAATAGTCTAAACTGTCTTCACTACCTGTGGTCAAAAAAGGACCTGCCTGCTCTTAGGAGGGCATGGGGAAAAGGCACCGTACCTCTCCTCTCAGAGGATGGGAGCAACTCTGAGTGTCCAGTCTTGACTGCAGGGGCTGTCGGAGATTACTGGACTCCTGGTCATCAGTCTCGGCTGCAGAGAACGGTGGGATCCACCGTACCCCCGGTTCTTCAATCTCAGCTGCAAACACCTCCAGGGTCCACCAGATGTCGCTATTGTATTGAGGGAGGGTGAATAAAGCGACAACGACTCCTAGGTCTCAGAAGGCGAAATGCAATTTTATTAAAAACCACACACTTTTTATAGACAGTTAGGATACAGGTGGACCTGATTGGTCCTCAATCAACACCCCCATCGTGGATCCTGAAGGAGGAAAAATTCCTGAGGATCTAGTTTAGCTGGTCTACAAGCATCTTCTACTAAGTTTCCTGCTGTTTTCAAAGTTAACTGCTTCTCTGTCTCAGTCAAAGCATCTAACAATAATTGAATGTCAGCCCAATCTGGGTTGTGTTGTTTCATCATATATCGTAATAATTTAGCAGTGCCTATCAGATCGCTCTAATAGTTCTTGGCAATCCTTTCCCATGCCTCTAAATCAATTGTAGAAAAAGGAATTTTAACTAACATTATCTTTCCTGTAGGTCCTACTGCCTCCCGTAAAGGTGCTTGCATTATTTCTTTTGTTTGTTTCCTGGTCTGGGATGCTATGCAGCCATGTATGGAGGGCTCTTCATCTTCACTATCACTATCAGGTAATGGAGGATATGACGTTAATAATGGTTTATGTGATTCAATGGTAAGTAGAGGAGCAGACAGCTCAGCTTGTTTCTTTAACACTCCCTTTGCTTGCCTCCTAGTTCGGGATGCTATGGGACTATGTGAGGGAGAAGAAACTGGAGCTATGAGACTATGTGGGGAGAAGAAACTGGAGTTATGTGACTATGTGGGGAAGAAGGAACTGGAGTTGAAGTTGTTGATCTCTCCAAGTCTGCATCCTCCCCTGATCTCTCTTGCCTTTGAGGGAGGTTTTTAGGGGGAGGCCTGAACAGGTCAGCCAATTCCTCTTCCTGTGCCTTCTTGTGATAAACCTTGTCAGCATGGGGGGAATGCTGATTTATTGAGCAAGTACTACAGCATCGTTTGGGTTTCCCTTTAGTAGATCAATTATCCTTCTCAAGCGCCAATACCAGGGATCAGAGGGAGGTTTAATTCCACAGTCTCTCTGCTACTCAGGATGATTCTGGAGAGCAAAGAACATATCAGCATATGTTACTTCCCCCCATTTCTGTTCCCTTCTTAAAAATAACATCAGCTGCAATAAAGGCTCATAGTCTAAGGTTCCAGCTGGTGGCCATTTAACACCTCCTTCTAGTCTATAAAGTGGCCACCATTGGGTACAAAATCAAATTAAATTCCTTTTGTTGTCAGCCCATTCCAACTCTTTGCCTTAATTTGGAAGTCTTGGGGTATAAAAATAGGCTGAGCACACTCAGATCTAATTAGTTCTGCTGGCTTTCCTAAATTACCTGAGACCCCCTTCTCCAATAATTCAAACAACCTGTAACTTCCGTGGCCCTCACGACCAGTTGCCAATAAAATCTTTATAGCCCTCTGAGTGGCCTTTGTCTCCTTAGAATAACACAAATGACAGTGATTCTCTCTGCTTCCTCCACCTAAATGTCTGTCTGTACCACAGCTCTTCACACCGAATACAACGAAAACAAACCCAGGGTTCACAAGGGCAGCCCTTTGGACAAGCAACCTCTACCACTCGGTCTCCTCTGATTTCTATTTCTATTCATAAGAGACCTCAGCTGCTTCACAAAATCTCTCAGTCCTTTCCCAGTTTTCTTCTCACACAATACAACTTTCAGGTACTAAGTGTGACTCTGGACACATCAAATTTAAAATCTCTGGTTCAAAATGAGCTTTATTAAAGCGTTGTTTCCACTGACACAGGCTACACTCACTTTGCTGCCTTGCAGAATAACAATAATATTGCCCTGCACGAATATTATATTGCAATAACACCCACACGCAAAGTCAACCTCTAAACTAACCAGAAGCTGTAGAAAAACATCTGCAGAGGCAAGCTACTCCATGTATCCCTTAATGAAGTTCTAAACACTCTACCACAGGAAATTCCCAATCAATAGCAAATTCCCATGGATGAAGTCCAAATCACTGTGTGAGAGGGATTCCCTTAATTTGCCTAGCCACAGTTAAAGCAGGCAGTCCATGTGTATATACACTTCACTGTGCACACTCACCACACCTCCCCTTTTCCCTTCTCAGTGGGAAAATGCACCAAAAACTGCACACAAATCTCAAAACTACACCAGCGCACCAGCACTCTACACAGGCTTTTCTAGCCCTAGGTCTCAATTGACCTTTTGCCCATAAATTGTCCCTGTCTGCCCCTCGGCAGAAGTAATAGCAACCTTCTACACAAATTCCACACTGTAATTTGTAGCATCCCATGAACTCTCTCCTCTTAGTCAATTCCCAAGTCCTCTGCCTGGGCAACAGCAGTGTCTACCTACCATAGAGTAGTCCTCCTGGGGGAAAAGACAGACTCCCACATGGACTTCCCCTGGTTTCCCCTTTCCCTGTCCCCTCACTGGCTTGATAACACTGGTGGCTGCCCCCCTCCACCAGAGACCAATCCTCTTTACCCTGTCCTCAGCTCTGCCCCCCACCCCTTCCCCTTCTTAAGCTGCCTGCACCATGTGGTTGTCCTCTTTCTCGCAGGGTTCCTTTCAGCCGCATGTGATATACTCCGCTGGAATAAAACCTTGTAAAAAAGAACCTTTCTTGCCTCTCTCACTGAGCCATCTGTGGTGAGTGTTGTGTGGGGATCTGACTGCACTGCCTGAATGTTAACTCAACCTGCTTTTATACAGGAGAGGCTTGTTGGGAACAGATAATAGGCAGCAGCACCCACTATTCAACACCCGCACTTTTAGTAATTAATCTTACACAAAATATTGCTCTCACTGCAGGCAGGAAGTCCACAAAAAATCCTGTATCAGATATCAGAACTAAACCATGGGGGTTGTTGTCCAACTCATTTTGGACTGTTCCTAATCTTTTTCAAAAATATATAAATTCTCGGGGCAACCTTTTCCACAGACCAAATTCACTATCTCACATTCAGTGTGTGCTCACTCCCAATTATAATACCGTGGGAATTCTGATTCTGGGAAACATCTGGGGCACACGGGTCTCCGCCTGTAAGATATACAATACCACTTTCTATTGCATCTCTTGCAATGAAGAAAAACCCAAGCCGAGTGCCACCCAGGTACCCAATGGAAAATGATCAAATTACACAAAAAGCAAGGAATTACCCCATGTCTTCCCCACCTCCATGGATTTCTGAGATTATCCTCAACTGGGGGTAACTCTCAATCAAAAGCTAAGTAACAGTTTGTTCAGCTTGAGTATATTCCTTCTAAAAACACCCTTTCTATTCTTCCATCCTGCTGATTTATAACAGCTCAGTCTCCTCCTATAGCCAAGAACTCGTCTGGTTTAAGCTCAAACCACCTAGGGAGTGCCTCTCTGGACAGTCGAGCCCTTGCAGCTCAAGCCCAAGTCTCTCTGGCCACCTCTAACAATTTAGACCAACCTTATGGTGAATACAAAATCAAAAAAATCCAGCTAGTTGCAAGTATAACTTTTGACACAAGATCACAGTGTTGTCTCAAAAATACACAATATCCCTCGAAAACAGTAACAACTATGATTTCCAGTAAAGAGAATCAAAACTCACATATTTCATCAAACATGCACACACCCACACAGTCTGGACACAGTCAACAATAGCAACAAACAAAAAAATAGCAGCAGTACACAGGGATTTGCCCAGTTCACCCCCAGAACTGCTAGCGGGCCCCCTCGACACGGCAAATTACCTTCTAGCTGGCAACCAAAACCCTTCAGTGCTGGCAAGCAAACCTATAGGTTCTTGTTGCACACAGGGTGTCCCTTGTGACTAACCAACTGCCCCCTCAACCACATGTATGTATGACTTACAGACTAATTTCTATAATCATAAACATACCCTTTGTCCATAATGCCAGCAGTCTTGTCTGTCCCCATGATGAGCAGTATCCTGGTGGCACCTAGAGGCATCCACAGCCCGACCAGGTTTTGCAGTGAACAGAGAAGTCCTGCCGCGGTCACCAAAATGATGCAAGGATAGACAACTCTTCAACTAATTAAAGTTGAAAAAGGGCATGTTTATTCAGTGCCCTGGGCACAAGGGAGGTAGTCCTCCAAAAGCATGTGCAAATTTCCAAAACTGTAGCTTCTCCATATATCCACAAAAGTTCTACATATTCATAAAGACATCCAAGACACCTATACATATGCATCACCTGCTCCCACTTTGTATTATAATTAGCTGCATGTTCATTATGGTTGCGCAGTCCTCTTCTTTAATTGGGTCAGTGGGCTCTGAAATGGGTCAGTGGGCTTCCGAAGATGAAGTAAGAGGTCTTCCTCGTGGTAAACTCTTCACCTTTATCTGGTTGGCAGGGCTTCTTGACCTGTTGGTTATGGTCCAAACCCCTTCTCTTGGGCCCAATTATTCTTAGAAGCCAGGTATATTTATGGTTCCTACCCTTTTAAAATACTTCATATATTTCCTGTCATTTCTAAGAACATATCTGTGACAGTGGTCACAAGGGTTCTTGATTGGGGGAAGAGACAAGAACGTTGACTCCATGTTCAGAAGGCTTGATTTATTATTTTATGATATATATATATTACATAATAACTATACTAAAAGGAAAGAGAAAGGAAAGATTTCCAGAAGCTGCTAAGCTAAGAATAGAATAGAAAGAATGATCACAAAGGAACTCTCTTGGACTCTGTCCGAGAGAGCTCAGTCCTGGATTGGCCACTAACTATAAACATCCAAGATGGGCCAATCCAGACGGACCTGCTGCATTCCACAGCAGCAGATAACCTATTGTTTACATCTGTTTCTGAGGCCACAGCTTCTCAGAAGGAAAAATCCTAAAGAAAAGATTTTTCACAAAGAGATGTCTGTGACACAAGTCATTTGACACCTAAGTCAAATACATGATATAATGTCTTTGCTTCAATTATCCCCACCTGGTAACAATTAATCTCCTTGTTAAGCTCTTAATCAAAATATATGGCCTTCATCTTACTAGCTACATTTCTAATTTAACCCCTTGATTCAGTGTTTGTGATCATATGTTGGGCAAAGCCTGACAAATCAATTTCCCTCTGTGGCACTTCTGTTAAGATGCATTTTTCTACAGCCCCTTTTACTATTTCATCAGCAAAATTATTCTCTAATTCGGGAGTTGTTTCCCTGTTTTGATGAGCTTTACAATGCATAAAAGCTGCTTCTCTAAACTCCCAAACACTCTGTAGCAGTGCATGGATTTGTTCAGTATGTTTCATCCCATTACCTTGAACAGTTGGCAGTCTTCTTTCCTCTCAGATGACTCCATGGACATAAACAACATTAAATGCATATTCAGAATTAGTCCATATTTTTACCTTCTACATCAGATGGCAAGGCCTTTGCCTTGATTACCTGGTTTGTGGTTGTCACTGCATAACCTGTCCTCTGCCATCTCACACAAAGCTGCTTTCGTCTGTATACAATTCCCAGTCTAGACCTTCTGGAGGCATGTCCTTCAGATCTGGTCTGCTGGAACAGGCCTCTTCAGTGGTCTGTAAGCAGTCAGATGTATTATCAGTTAGTGTCAGAAACAGACATACCAGGATTGACAGCAAATGTTCTTAAAATAACATTACCCTGTTCCAGTAACATGGCATGGGATACCTATAGTCGATGTTCACAGAACAAACTTAGAGTGAGTTGGTTGCAATTGTTGGATGCATCAATTCTTGGCTGCTGGTTGAATGCAGCAATTCTTAGTTGCTGCCTTCTCCAATTTTCCAGTTCCTTTGCCAGCGGATTTCTGGATATAGTTGGGATGTTCTTTAAACCCTCAGGTATGACTGTCTCAGTGAGCTGGCTCCTTTCAGGATTCTTCCACTTAACAGCAAAGAGTTCTTGGCAGTTCTTATTCACAGGAATACAGGAGAAAGTGTTTTTAAAATTTAATACAGTACACCCTCTTAAATGATCTGCTATTCTCTCCCCTTTATGAAATTTCAGTAGATTCTTCTTAGGAGAATTTGGCAAATAGACAAAGTGATGAATCAGCCAGTGTTTTCCTAATTCATATTTCAAAGGTTGCAAGAAAGGTCTCATCGCACTCACCCTGGTGGCACTAATAATTCTTACAGTATCTTGACTCACTTTCCCTTCTAAGGTGTTCATTAAAACAGGACTCTGCTTATAGCTGCGCACCTCACTCCGCCCATCCTGGTGTCTTCCTGCTGCCCGCAGCCACTTCCATTTCTGTCCAAAACAAAACTTGTTACTATGGAAACCATGACATTCTGTCCATTGCAGCAGCTGTGTTCCCGCCCACAAGGGTTCTGAGGGGCACAGCCCCGCCCCTGCTTCTGTCCCCAGCCATGGCACCAGAAGCAGCACTGCCCACGGGCATTATGTCATCCCCTGCAGGTCTTGCACTCCTAGCCCCATCAGGGACCGTGTGGGTGGGCCAGGCCGTGGCCGCACGGTGGTGGCCCATCTGGTGGCCCCGGACAAGGTCCCAGTGCTGGTGTTGTTCCTTCCCACCCTATCTCATGGCCGTTGCCAGGGCGACGGTAGGGGCCACCTCAGCCACCGTTCTCAGAGCAACTGTTCCCCCACTTTCGTCAGGGAGAGCGTGGCTTCCTAGTTCACAGCGCCGCCCCGTGACTTCAGCCATGGCTCCAGGAGTTGCTTGCCCACCCGAAATCCTGGAAAAATCTCCAAAAAATTCCTTCCTCGCACACAGCAGAAGCTGGGTCCTCCTCCGAACTGGCCCACTTCAACTTGCTGAGGTCCAGGACCTCTCTTTCCATAGACGGAATACCACCCATGCTCACTACAATATAGAAGGTCGGCCCCCCTCCCCCTTTTTCCACACTGATGCGCACCGTGCCAACCCTGGCTGCTCCAAAGAACCTGTCCCATTTACACCTAGGTGTCCCTAAGCAAGTAGAACAGTCAAAACCCGCGTGTGCTAGAAACTAAAACTTTTGGAAGGTCATTTGCTCCTCTCCACTAATAAACAACCTCAGCTGATTGCACATGCACATACACACACATGCCCCGCCATTAATCCACAAACACCAGAGGTTTATGTCCAAAAAGGAGACAGAGGAATCCTGTAACTTTATTCAAATAAAGGGAGAGGCCATGGGGCATTTCCCCTGGGGTCTCTCAAATTTTTGGATGACGAAGCCTCCTTTTTATCTTAATTTCCCGGCTGCATTTCCCTCCCTCTTTCCCCATTGGTTGAGGTACTTGAGAGGTACAGACTTTCTGAAATGTCTAACACCTAAGACCCCCTTCTAATGTATACTCCCCCCTTTTTTCTTTTCCTTGTGTCTCTATTCTTTTTCTCTAAATCCAGAGATTTAGCACAGCCTTGAGTGAGTAACAGTGTGTGTCAATTAGTGGAATTCTTATGGAATTAATGGTTCCCCCCATTGCTTCTTTCACCTCTCCATATCTGGCCTTATCTACCGTCAGGCCCACAGTTTGTTTGTAAAGACACCGCCTCATTCCTTTCCATCCCTCCTGTTTTATTTTCTCAATAACTGTTTTTACAAACCTTAGTCATTATTGACTTAACTTTCTGTTCCTGGGTCCTTTTTGGTTTTGTAATTATTTGCAGTCACATTTTCTGTCCTTTTGTAGCCATTTCTGGATCTGTAGGCATGGCTACCACCTGCATCCCCTTGATCACATCTTGAATAAGCATGTTGAATAAATTGCACTAAGCAAGGGATCATACATGGTAAAAAGATTAGAGTTGTTACAGCACATAAGAGGAAAAAAAGCATTTGTTTAACCCATAGTCCACCAGGTAACCATGAAAACATGTCCCATTCCCATCCTTTCCACGTTTGGACCGTTACATGAACTAACTTTCTTATTCGCTTCGTTGTTTTTTTCACCACTTTTTCATTGTCATCTATTTGCAAACAGCATTTTGAGTCATTTAATTTTCTACATGCTCCCCCTTCTTCTGCTAATAGATAATCTAATACCATCCGAAGTTGAAATATTGCATTTCTCATCTGAGTGGATTGATCAGCAAGACGGTCAAGAGCTGTAACTATCTGGTTGGTTATTATTTCAAAGACAGCTTGTAACCTAATTTATAAATAGGTTCTCTGGCACCTGATATTCATTCATTAAGATTCCAAGTGGCTAGTCCATAGTGTTGTATGATTCGCTCAGGCGGCCATTCATCTTTTCCCCACTTTTGGGTGCTCCCTTTTGTGAGTGACCGTGACACGGACCCAGACCGGCAGGAAATCTGAATCGCTTGTTCAAAAGAAATGAGCTGGTTTTATATACTTTTTCAAGGCACAGTATTTCCTTATATGGTAATTCTCACTACGTGACCTATCCCATGCTGCCACGTTAGCAACATGCATTTTAAATGTCCTTCTATGCAGTGATCACGTGCTGTGCACCCGTCTGTCAGCTTCTGGCAGGTTCCTCTCCCATAGGGGTCTGTTTTATTGTTTTGCATTCTTTTATGGAGGAGGAGAAATTTGATGGACTGTTGGTTTGTCCAGTGTCATTGGAGAGGTGGCACTGTCACCCTCCAATCCACTGTCACTTTTGGAAAACTATAAATGTTGGAGTCAGAAATTAAAAGCTC
>NW_005054925.1:9475-10114 GCF_000277835.1 Geospiza fortis
GTTGTTTTCCCCCCCCCCCCACCCCCTTCTTACTTTGGCGCGGTGGTTGTGACCCGTTTGGCACTTTGCCTGCAGCTTTTGTGATTATGGCAACCCCTGTGGGTTTCATGGAGGATTTTCTGGTTTTGGACCTCTGGAAGGGTCTCCTGGAGCGGAAACGGGTTTCCGTTTCCTGGAGTGATTTTGAAAGATTATTTCTGTGGGCCAGAGAGCAGGGGTTTTTTTCAAACCCTGCGGAGGCATTCTCCAGGGAGGCGTGGTCTCTCGTGGGAGGCCGTCTCATGGAAGCCCTGTTTGATGACTGTACTATGGATGTGAGATTGCTGCTGGTGCAGTGGAAAAAGTTTGACACGATTTGGCAGGGGTCTGGATTTTGTAGCTATCCGAGTTCCCAGGGGGACCCTTCAATCTCGGACGTGGACGAAGGGGAATTCAAATTTCTGCACAAAGCAGAACCCTTCCCTCCCCCCCGGGACGGTGAGTTGGGAGGCGACTCAGTCTTGGATGGTGACGTTCGTTCCCCCGGGGTGGATTGGGCTCCCAGCCAGCTGATTCCGAGAGACCAGACAGTGGGCGAAGCCCTGTGGGCTTCTGGGGGTTCCGTGGAGTCGGCTCGGCCGACCCCGCCCCGCCCCCCCC
>NW_005054925.1:10481-12142 GCF_000277835.1 Geospiza fortis
CGCAAGCCGCATCTCTCTCTGCGCCCCACTTCTCCCCCACGCGGAGGGAGGGTGGCCCCGCGCAAATCTCGTTGCCTGGGCGCTGCGGTTTCCTCTGCCCGTGCTGCGGAGGACAGTACTGCTGGGCTGCCGGCTGGTTTGGCCCCGCTGCCCATGCCTCCCGCGGATGCTGGGGCTGCAGCGTGACAGGGCGCTGAGGTGTTCACCTTTAGCGCGAATGCTGACTCGGCCGACGGGAGACCGGTGGGTTCCTGGGGCCGTGGACCCTCCTCGTCAGCTTTGTGGACACTCCCCCCCTGCCAGGTGACCGTGAGTCCGAAGGAACACAGGCAATTCTGGAGAGAAGTCCAAGCTAAGGTCGAGAAGATGGTTAAGTCTGCCTTCATGCAGCGTCTGCAGGATTGCGGAGGAGGCTTTTCTGGCCCTGCTAGTGATGCAGGGGGCGCGGTGTCGAGTGGTGTTGAGCTGCCTCCCAGTCAGGCATCTGCCTCTGTTGCTGTGGGACCCATGGGACGGGACTTGGCAGGTGCTGCAACCTAACCAGGGGGTCCCCAGGCTTTCCCTGTGCTCAGGCGTGTTACTCATAACAGCCATCAACCTATATCATTTAAGACTGCAAAGGATGCTGTGGGACCCATGGGACGGGACTTGGCAGGTGCTGCAACCTAACCAGGGGGTCCCCAGGCTTTCCCTGTGCTCAGGCGTGTTACTCATAACAGCCATCAACCTATATCATTTAAGACTGCAAAGGAACTCCATGATATGGTTGTGCAACATGGTCTGGGGTCTGCGGAAGTCATGCAGCTGCTTTGAGTGATTGCTGCTGATGCGCTGACACCTCACGACATCCATGCTACAGCACACGTTATTTTTCCGCCTGTAGAATTCAACGTTTTTGAGTCTAGATGGGCTCGGTTAGCAGCCAGGGCAGTGGAGCAGAATGCTGTGCTGGGTCTGCAGGATCCCAGGTGTGTGACTGGCACTGATGTGCTGTTGGGCACAGGCAATTATGTTGATCCTCAGGGGCGAGCTGGCTTCGATCCCCTCGTGCTTTACCAGTGCCAGACAATAGGCATTGCAGCGTTAGTTTGGACCCTAGAGATGACTGCTCCGAAGCAGCTGTTTGCGACTGTTGTGCAGGGGGCTGATGAGCCTTTCATGAAATTTGCAGGGAGGCTGACTGCCTCCTGAGGCAAGGAGACTTGTGACTGCAAACCTTGCGGGTAGTAACTGCAATGAAGATTGTAAGAGGATCACAGAGGCTCTTCCTGGGGATCCTACTGTCTCCCAGATGGCCGAGGCCTGTGCAAACATAGGCCCCTCAGGTCAGAAATGGCTGCCTTGGCTACTGCTGTGCAGCTGGTCAGGGCAGTGCCTCAGGGCAGGCAGCGACAGCAGGGGAATGCTCAGGCCAGCCAGCAAAAAACGGGTAAAGAAAGCAAAAGCATAGAAGATCAAAACTCCCATGTTTTTGTGTGGTCGGTGTGAAAGGCTGAACCATATGGCAAATGTCTGCAAGGCAACTGTTCATATTAATGGCCAAGCTTTGTCGGGCTCAGGAAACGAGAAGCGAAGCGCAAAGGGGAGACACGCCCAGACACAAGCTTCTCTCCAGGCCCCGGAGCCAATGGAGGTCTGCTTTGCCGGCTTTCAGACAGCAC
>NW_005054925.1:12179-14538 GCF_000277835.1 Geospiza fortis
GGGCTTGTTTGCCGGCTTGCAGCCAGCACCCGTGGCTCAGCAGGTGTTGATGTCTGAACAGCAGCAACAGTTGTTTTAGAATCTTGCAAAATACACAAGCTTCCCCTGGATGCCTTTGGTCCCTTGGGTGAGGGCATGAGTGCTTTCCTTATGGGAAGATCTAGTGCCACCCTTCAGGGCATCATTGTGCACCTGGAGCTCATTGATACAGATTTCACAGGGCAGATTTGTGCCATGGTTTCCACACCCACGCCCCTGTCACTCTCCTGAAAGGGAAGCAAATTGCTCAACTTGTGTCTTTTAAGTCTTCTGTTCACAGGACAGCTGACTGGTCACATGGAGCTGGTGGCTTTGGATCCACTGGGTCACCTCAAGTTCACTGGACTGCTGTCCTGACCAAAGAACATCCCGAGATGCTGTGTACCCTGTCCATCCCTGGTGCAACGCTGTCAGAGATCCGCCTCCGTGGGCTTCTTGACAGTGGTGCAGACGTCACAGTTCTCTCCCTTGCCGCCTGGCCCCCAGAGCGGACCCTGAATCCAGTGGAGGCGCCTGTCGCAGGATTGGGAGGAATGGCGCAATGTTATGTCAGCCAGCGGCCCGTGCTGGTCCCAAACTCGGAGGGACAGATGGCCTTGATTTGGCCTCATGTTACTTCAATTCCTGCTAACCTCTGGGGAAGGGATGTTCTGTCTGCGTGGGGGGTGCGCATCGGGACGGATTTTTGATGGGGGCCACTGCAGTGAAGGGCGCAGTGTCCTACGCCTCCTATACAGTGGCTGGTGGGCAAACCCATCTGGAAGAACCAGTGGCCCCTCCCTGAAGATAAATTGGTCGTCCTTTGAAATCTGGTGCAGGAGCAGTTGGACCAGGGTCATCTGGAGCCTTCTACCAGTCCCTGGAACACTCCTGTCTTCTGCATCAAGAAAAAATCTGGGAAATGGAGGTTGTTACAAGACCTCCGAAAGGTCAATGTCGTGATGAAAAGCATGGGAACATTGCAGGCGGGCATGCCATCACCTACCATGCTTCCCGCAGACTGGCCGGTCCTCATTGTGGATTTGAAGGATTGTTTTTTTTATGATTCCTTTGCATCCTGATGACAGACCAAAATTTGCTTTCTCGGTACCAGCAATTAACAATGCTGAGCCTGCACAGAGATATCAGTGGAGGATGTGCAATTCTCCTGCCATATGCCAATGCCATGTGGCCCGTGCCTTGTCTGGAGTTCGCAAGCAGTTTCCTGATGCACGTCTGTATCATTATATGGACGACATTTTGGTGGCTGCGTCCACCCAGGATGAACTGCTGAGGATTCAGCCTCAGTTGCTCGATGCTTTACATGTTCATGGCCTGCAGGTGGCTCCAGAAAAGGCTCAACAACAACCACCTTGGAAGTACTTGGGGGTGTCAAAATTCTGGAATGGACAATCCAACACCAGGAGGTGCAATTTGTGCATTCTGTGAAGACACTGAATGATGCCCAGAAATTGGTAGGTGTCATCACTTGGTTACGTCTGTACTTGGGACTAACTGATGCACAGCTGTCTCCTCAGTATGATTTGTTGAATGAGACGGTGGTCACAAGGGTTTTTGAGGTGATGGAAGAGACGTAGATCTGACTCCATGATCAAGAAGGCTTGATTTATTATGTTATGATATATACATATACTGTACTAAAAAGAAAAAGAAAGGAGAGTTTCCAGAAGCTGCTAGCTACCTCAGAATAGAAAGTAAAGAAAAAATAACAAACCAGCTCTCTCGGACTGTGTCCGAAAGATCTCAGTTCTGGATTGGTCATTAATTATAAACATGCAAGTTGGGCCAATCCAGACAGACTTGTTGCATTCCACAGCTTGATCCCTGAGGCACGTCAGGTGCTGGAGGAGGTTCAGTGAGCTGTTTCTGCTTGCCAAGTTTATTGCATTGATGCCTCCGTTGATGTCACTGTGTTCATCACCACTCCAGATTAGCATCCCACAGGCATCATTGGCCAACGGAGTGACAAATGGTCCGATTCCTTGCACATCCTGGAATGGGTTTTCCTGCCCCATCAGCCGCAGAAGATGGCAACCCCATTGTCTGAGCTGATTGCTCTCTTGATAATCAAATGCCGGCAACGGCGTTTGCAATTGATGGGTGCGGATCCCGCAAAGATCATACTCCCGGTACAGCAGGAGGATTTTGACTGGAGCTTTGCAAACAGTGTGTCCCTGCAAAGTGCTCTGGAAAACTTTTCAGGGCAGATCACTTATCATCTGCCCAGCCACAAGCTACTGCAGGTGGCGAAATTAACACAAATCTCTTTGCGGCCCAAAAATAGTCAGGAACCAGTGCAAGGACCCACTGTCTTCACTGA
>NW_005054925.1:14713-18891 GCF_000277835.1 Geospiza fortis
CCATAGGTTTTCCCCCCACAACGCACATCCCCTGCAGAAGCAGTTTCAGCTGCCGCCAACTGAGGCTCGTGACATTGTTGAGTCATGTGATGACTGCCGTGCACTCGCTCCGCCTTTGCCGGCAGGGGTAAACCCCAGAGGCCTTAGGGCCTTGGAGCTTTGGCAGACCGATGTCACCCAGATTGCCGAGTTTGGCCGGCTCAAGTATGTGCATGTCACTGTGGACACGTTCTCCTCTGCGATGTGGGCCTCGGCTCACACTGGGGAGAAGGCCCGTGATGTCCTCGCCCACTGGAGGCAGGCCTTTGCCGTTCTGGGCATACCTTCTGCTGTGAAAACCAACAATGGTCCTGCTTACGCATTGCAGAAGGTGCAGCAGTTCCTGCAGTTGTGGGGTGTCTCGCACAAGTTTGGTATCCCTCATGTCCGACTGGTCAAGCTATTGTAGAACTCGCTCATGGTAATCTGAAGTGGGTTCTTCAAAAACAAAAATGGGGAATGCAGGGTGAAACCCTGCACAGTCGATTGGCAAAAGCTTTGTACACCATCAATCATCTTACGGTGCTGCAGTACTCAAATAATCCTGTCATTTTGAATCATCACCTTTCGTTTCAGGCTGCGGGCAAGACACATCAGTCTCAAGTGAAGGTTTGGGTGCGGAATCTAGTCACCAAACAGTGGGAAGGTTCCTATGACCTTATCGCTTTGGGGCGCGGGTATGCTTGTGTATCCACAGATACTGGGGTATACTGAGTACCTTCGAAGTGTGTTCGCCCTGACCTGCGACCACAGAGACAGAATCTGGCTGATGGGCAAAATGGAAACTGTGACCAAACTGAAAGGCATCAAGTGGGTGAATCATTGAGTGATGACTCGGATGCAGACGATGCGAGTGATCACTCTGATGATTCCTCCACGAATGGACACCGGAACTTGTTAATTTTTTCTCTTTTCACATTGTTCATTTTTTCTTTTTTCTTTCTTTTTCTTTTTAAATGGAAAAGGATGAGATGTCGCCCTGTTTTTTCAAGTTTTTTTAAGCCTTCTGATGTTTACATTCTTGTAGTGAACTTTCTCACGCACTTTATGTAAATAACTTATTGTTTTGCATTCTTTTATGGAGGAGGAGAAATTTGATGGACTGTTGGTTTGTCCAGTGTCATTGGAGAGGTGGCACTGTCACCCTCCAATCCACTGTCACTTTTGGAAAACTATAAATGTTGGAGTCAGAAATTAAAAGCTCTCTTTTTTTACCTTGGGAGAGCTGGGTGTCCGCGTCGTGTTATTTTGTGTCCTATAGTGACACTCGTCCCGCCAGGGTCTGGAGGGGACAAGCCTCTCTGTGCTGCCATGTGCTCTTTTGTGCTGCCATGTGCTTCTGCAGGCACATCCCACAGCCTGCAGCTCAACTCCATCCCATCTCTTCCTGCAACTCCCTCTTTTGTTTTATACAAACAAGAACTATGAAACAAAACATTTCTAACATTAGAACATGTTTAGCCCACTGCCCAAACCAAACAAACTCCATTGTTCCTATGAACAGGGGGATAGATGAAAACACTCAATAACTGGTAACCGCATATATCTTCCCATGAATGGAGATAGTAACTAAAAAGATAGAACCTTGAGAAACAACTTAAAATTGTCTAAAACCTTTACCATCACCCAGAGTTTTCAATTGCTGGGGATTCCCATTTCACAGTGAAGACTTGGAGAGCCTTTCCCGGGAAAGACATCCAAGTTTACCTCAAAAAGGGCTCCAGCTTTCAGATCAGATCAGCAAGTCAAAGTGACCTGATTACACTTTTAGTGGCAGAAACACCTGAGTCTGATGGTATAATCCCCAGTCAGACAGGGCTAGGTCTTGGCCAGAGCCTCAGGCCTTGACTGAGAGGGTTTCCCTAAAATACCTACAAAATTACCTTAAAAATTTATTAATATCAGATAGGAACATGACTTCAAAATAGTGTATCTTCCTCACAAGCTGATTATGGAGTATCCAAGGCTGGTCGGATCACTCTTGCAGGTACCCATCTTGGTCCAGAATCTGTGGAAACACAAGCATATCCTCACCCCCAGGTTATCAACAGAAAGGCGCCTTCCCATTTTCCACTTTCAAGATTCCTAACAAGTACCTTAGTTTTTTTTAAGTGAGCCTCTGGTTCACCAAAATGTCATTGGATGGTAGTTTGGTCATTCTGAATGTGATTCAAAAAACTGAGAACATACAGGGCTTTCTGCAGTCTTTCATGGGGGGGTATATCCCATTCCCACACTCCTTCTTTTTTGTTTTAACAACATGGACTTGAGAGTGCTATGCGTTCTTTCAACAATTGCTTGACCTGTAGGGGAATGTGGAATACTTGGGACATGGTGCACTTCCTACAAATGAAAAAAGTCGGCTGACACTGTGTTGCTGCGGTCACAGGGAAATGTTCTCTGGCTGCTCACTCCCCGAGACCGACACAGTCTCAAGAGGGGCTGTCCCCGGATCTGTGTGGAGACTCTCTTGGGTGGTGGTGCATACAAGAGGCTCATGGCTTCTTGCAGCTGTCGGCTGTGGTGTGGGTGGTACAGCAGCAGCACATTACGAAGAGCTAGGGAGTGATCACTTGTTTGCGTTCCAAGGAAGTTTATTTCCCCAGGGGAGTCAGGGACAAGTGACAATAATGGAAGGCAAAAGAACTGCTTTTAAGGAAGGGAGGGAATAAGGGGAGGACACAACTTTTCACCAATAGGAAGGCATTAGGGCAGGGGTGCAGGGTAAGGGCTATCCAATAGAAGCCAACAAGGGGAAGGAGCAAATCTTACAATCCAATCTTGCTTCGAGGAAGGGATGAAGGACAGGGAACATTCCAGAGCAAAAAGGATGTGCTATCTTTGACAGACCAGGGTAAGACAAGGGAACAAGGGAGGTACAAGGAGACTGACAGGAGGATTGACATGCACTTGGCAGGAAAATCTTGGGGTAAAAAACTTAGCACTGAAGCATCAGGGAAACCAAATGGATTGCAAATCTTGGGGTAAACAACTCAGGACTGAACCATCAGGGAAGCCAAATGGTGTACATGGAACGAACCATTACAAACTTATAACAAGGAATATTTAAAACCCATTACAAAAGAACAAACTGTAAAATAACAGACTACCAGAGTCGGCTATCTGTTTGTGTGTATAGACCAGCCCATTGTCAGTCTTTATGGATATAGGTACTCCAAGGGCTGCAAAAGTGGACAAAGAATGATGCTGGACATCTTTTGTGTGTTCACTTGTATGTGCGGAGGCAAAAATACATGTCAAAAAGGTATTAATTGTAACATGAATATATTTTAACCTACCAAATTCAGGGATATGTGTAACATCAGTCTGTCAGATTTCTAGATCTTGAAGTCCCTGGGGATTAACTCCGAGAGCAGGTAAGGGTGCTACTTGTTGACAGTTGGCACAGCCTTGCACAATTTGCCATGCTTGCTTGTGTGTAAGCTGAATTTGTTTTTGAAGAGCTGCTGCACTCTGGTGAAAAAACCCATGTGACAGACATGCCTGAGAAAAAACATCTGGCACAACAACAGCCCCAGCTAACTGGTTTGTATGGGCATTACCTTCAGAGATGGGGCCAGGAAGACTAGTATGGGAACATACATGTAGGATATAATATCTTTTCATATACAACTGCACTGCAAAAGGTAAACATAGCAATAAAGAAAGGAGAAATTGATTATTTACTTTTTTTGATATAAACTTCTTTTATCCTTTTTACTATACCTGCCACATAAGCAGTCAGTAACAATATTAAGTCCCTTTTGAAATTTTTCAAAAGCCTTTACTATAGCTGCTAATTCTACTAGTTGCAAAGAACCATGAAGTCCTGTTGCTCCGGATGTCAGGGTGTGAGGGGAAGTAAGTTCAGGGTCCCTTTTCAATAACTGGAAAAGGGGTCAAGTTGTTCAGTCGTAGTACCTGATAAAGGATGCATCCAATAATTGTTCTCAAGAGTTTTTGCAAATCATTGAGGGTGGACACTCGAGATACCATTTGCAGCTGCAAAGGCTGAACAGTTTGATTTAAAATTTTCCACCCTAATTATTTCCAAGGGGCTTCTTCTTGTACTTTTTCATTTGCTACTTTCAAACCCTTTCATTCTACTGCTTCAATAACCGATTGTTTTACCCTTGCTG
>NW_005054925.1:18940-21054 GCF_000277835.1 Geospiza fortis
TGACAGAGTAAAACATTAGGGGCCTTCAAGCATACTGGAGCTAGCTCTTGAGCAACAAAAAGTTGGCAAATGGTGGGACTATTTTTCATGCCTGAAGATAAAACTTTCCAATGATATCTTTGGTAGGGCTCAGCAGCATTAATGGAAGGCACAGAAAATGCAAATTGAGGTGTGTCATGTTCATAAAGTGGTATGGTAAAAAACCAATCTTTTAAATCAATTACTATAAGGGTCCAGGATTGCAGCAGCATTGCAGGAGATGGTAGCCCTGGCTGTAGGGTTCCCATAGGCACAATAACATGATCGATTTTTCAAAGATCATGCAGCAAATGCCATGTTCCACTCTTTTTCTGAATAACAAAAACAGGAGAGTTCCACAGGCAAGTTGTGGGAAAAATATGTCCAGCTTGCAGCTGCTCTTGTACAAACTGGTGAAAATGTTGCAACTTCTCCCGAGATAAGGGCCACTGGTCCACCCACACAGGATGATCTGTTGTCCAGGTGAGGGCCAGGACATGTTCAGCAGTGGCCCCTATGATAAATTTATTCCCAACATGAGACCTCCTTGGCTAAGGCAGTCTTGTCCCCACAAAGTAACAAGGAGTGATAGTACATAAGGTTTCACAGTGGCAGTGCAACCTTCAGGACCTTCTATTGTAACAAAATTGACACTCTGCTTTGGAATAGAGGCCTTCAACACCAAGTAGACCTTAAGCAACTTGAGTCATGGGCCAACGACTGGGCCATGCTGAGAAAGCTGTAACAGTACAATCAGCACCACTTTGGCTACAATTTCCTTTCTTCAGGTATAACCCCTATTCCTAATTGTACCTGCAAATTTCAACCTGCTCCAGGAACTAGTAAGAAATCTCCCATCCCTATTCTAATTTCCCCCGATTTACTACGTTTTTGGTCACAGGAACCTTAAGTGCCTTTCCTTTAGCTCCCATTACTTTTATAGTGTCATTGCTTACATTACACCCCTTCAGAATAGTAACTACACAAGTTCTCTCTGCCCCAGTATGAACTATAAATTCTAATGCCTCTCCCTGGGGGCCTACTTTTAAAGGTATCAAGGGCTCTAGATGGTATTTATCCCCCAGGAAATAGGCCGCCTGACATCCCTAATCTGCTAATTCTTCTGAATGTACCTCTTTGAACACTTTCAGGTCTTTGTTATGGCCAGGGCAATCTCTCTTATAGTGTCCCTCTTTTCCACACTAAAAAGAGACATTTCTAGTTTGCTCCTGAGACCTTGAACGTACAGGGGCCCTGTTTCCTTCCCTTTCCTTATCTCTGGAATCCGAATATCTGGGAATAGTACCTGGGGGCTGCGGATTCCTCAAGGGGTTACTTTCTTGCATGGTGGCTACCATAATTTTAGCTTTTGCCTTGGGCTTCCCTCAGTAATTCATGTAACCCTTTATCTTGCCATTCCTCAATCTTTTCCAACTTTTTCCTAATATCTGGCCAGGCATGCATGACAAAGTTAACCTTTAATAGGGCTAGCCCTGCCATACTATCAGGGTCTATCCCGGAGTACTGCCGCATGTTTCTCCAGAGCCTCTCTAGCCATTCAGTTGGAGTTTTTTCCTTTCCTTGCTGCCCATCAAAAGCTTTGCTAACATTTTGCCCTTGGGGTGCTGCCTCTTCTATACCTTTGATTATCAGATTATGATAATCATTCATATTTCCTCGTCTTGCGGCATCGTTATGATTCCAATTAGGAGAGGCTATTGGCATTTTCTGGTCCCCTGGTGGGCCCTATTGATTTTATCTTTCCTGAATTCTCATTCCAGCAGCCCTAATCATCTGCCTCTCCTCTTGGGAAAATGTAATGCCCATTATTGACTGCATTTCTTCCCAAGTAAAAATACTGGGGCCTAAAAATTGGTCTAATTGTTCAGCTAAACCTATGGGATCTTCTAACAACCCTTTAATTCCCTTTTTAAAATTTCTGACTTCTGAAGAGGTAGCCAATGCTCTGTGGGGATGGCTGGAGAGGTGGAAAGAGGCTAACTGGCAGCGTAGAGGAAAACCAATTTGGGCTGCTGATGAGTGGAAAGACATTGCTACCAGGGTAGGGAGGCTACCTGTGAAAGTCCACCATGTAG
>NW_005054925.1:22272-28816 GCF_000277835.1 Geospiza fortis
TATGATGCTGGTATCCCCATTCATGTGTTCTGTTTATGCTGGATATTATGTTCTGTGCCTTTAAGACTGGCTCTGAAGAGTGAAAGTTTTGTTTGGGTTTTCTTATCAGCCTGGCGGGACACAGAGACAGGGCAGTACATAGTGCTGGTTTTACTTTTTTGCTTTTGCTTTTCACTTTTCTCCCTCGCTCTTGCTTCTGCTTTGCATTAGCTAGTTTAGCTAAACAGTCCAAATTTCTTCCTGGACTGTTTCTCCTTTCCTTTTTTTCGACCAACTCGAACCTGGTCCAGACTGGGACCTGGGAACACCAAGAGTTTGCACCTTGTGGCCTGCAGCAGCTGCCCCAGCGCCGGAGGGACTGATAACAGAGCGACCACCCCCAAGAGAGAGACTTTCTGAATTTGTCATCTTTTTTCAGAGTGGTGTCATCCAGTATGGTTCATTCTGTGTGCTGGGGGGTGCTGTGCCTGTTAAATAAACAGGTTCTTTCCACTCCTCTCTGAGGAATTCTTCCCGAACCGGTTGGGGGGAGAGGCCATGTAGGTTTGCTTACTGGAGGGACCCTCCTTTGGAGATTTTCTCCCAAATTTGCCCTAAACCAGGACACTTCCCTTCTTTCTCAGACCTGACTTGCTTGTTCCTTGTCCCATCTTCCTGGGACCTGATGTGCTCGTCCCTAATCCCTATTCCTTTGCTCTAATTCACTCCTCCAGCAGCTTGGACACCACCCACTCCTCACAGTTGCTTTCCACACTAAGCACAGAAAATCCTTCCTTTCCAGCAACACAGTCCACCTCCTTACAGATAACAAGGCCAAACTCCAAACCAACAGTTGACATAACCTACACTCATTCACTCAGTCACTCGCTCTGCCCCTCTCCAGCCACTCCCATTGCCAGACCATGGAAACGCAGACAGGGCCTTGCACTCGCCCTGCACTCACCCCACACGTTTCACTCTCTCCCACTCACTCCACTACAATAACAGAATGGCAACACCAAAATAAGCCACCTTTATTTTCAAATCATTTGTTAACCTTCACCAGTGGGTATCACTTATTAAGTAAAAATGCTCTAATTTAGGGTATATGATCAATATCTCAAATATTATTGGCCAACCCCACATGCTCTTGGACATAGGATCTTTAGGATATTTTCCTAACTTTCAGTTCTACACATCCCGTCTGGAGGAATTTTCTTAGCCTTCATGGACCCCAACCCTCAATCTGGAAACCTTTTAAAATTGAGGACCTTTACTCCCATCCCATATTTCCTTGTGGACTGCCTAGGAAATTTTTCCCTCTCCTATCTCTATATTAGGGGTCCAACCCCTTCCTGTGACCCAGTCCCAGATATCCCAGGGGATCACTCAGTCTATGGAGGCCACCATATTGTTTTTGTCTTCTGGTCTACATGGTCGGCTACTGAGGCTGTGTCATGGTTTGGAATGGGAGGAAAATCAGGGAAGTAATGCAAAGTTTTTTGTGTAACTGACAGTCTATTGAACTACTGAGAAGCTGGATACCCTTCTGTGAAACACACATGTTAAAGACAAAAAAATGTTGGGAACTGTCCCTTTTTTTTCTGGTTGGTGAGGAGGTGGTGGACCCTGGCCCAGGTCTCCTGTTTCAGCTAGGTTGGGCTGGGAGGTTTTGCTGCAGGCCGGGTTCCTTCTTTTCTCTTCAGCCCGCCCCCCGGCCCCCTCTATTGGCTCTGTTCCGGCTGGGCCGGGCCCCAGCAGCTGCTGGGCAGGAAGGCAGGGGAGGCTGCAGAGCCTTAATTGGAGCCGGGTTGGCTGTAGCTGTGAAGATCTTGCCATTAGGCCCCCTCTGTCTAGCGCGGTTGAGACCTGAGACTTTTGTAGCCTGTACAGAAAACTAAAGACTATGAGGTTGATCTTGATATAGCTCAGCCGCAGCTCTTTGCCACAAGTTACTGGTAGGTCAGGTAGGCCCTAGGCGGGATGTTAACCTTTTTAGTGCTTCAATCTTTCTTTGAGTGAAAGAAAGGAACAAGATGCAAGCACGTAAAAGAGCAGCATGAAGACATCAAAGTCAGTGAAAAAGAAGTTAAGTCCCAGATGGGAGGGAGGGGGAGATGCCTTGTTTTAGAGCTGAAATCCTCTTGTAAGCTATGGAGAAAGGACTCTTTTTCCTTATAACGCATGAAACTATGGGGAGATGAAGGTGTTCAAATTGATATCAAGCAGAAGCCCACATGCTAAGATAAGCAGATGTTGAAAAAGCTGTGATCCCATGAAAAGTTTGAAAAGAGGAAGAGAGAAGAGTAGTTCTGTGCTTCCAAGAGAAGAAGAAGAGAATCTCTGTTCCCAGAAATGAAGATGATTTTTAGAAATAGATAATAGGAACTTTTGCCTTTGAACAGCTCATCTTTAAAACAATACCCCATAAGTCGACACACCCCATCAACAAACTGTGAAAAGGCTTGTAGCAATAAAAAAGATTTCATGATAACAAAGTTCCCTGAGCAACTGTTATTTGTAACAAAATTAAGAACCATGGGAAAACTGGTTTTTTTCCTCTTGTAGAGAAGTCTCCATAACCTTAACAAGAAAGACTTTTCTCCCTCAGTAAACTAAAGAAAAACTATTTTATAGGTAGTAAACTGACTAGAAATCTTAAGTTTAGTTTCTTTACATTTTCAGTGAGAAAGAAAAAGTTGTGGGGGGAGGAGAAGTGTTCTGAAATGTTTGTTTTGATTCTTACTATTTTTTTCCTTCTAGTGACTTTTAACAAAATTTTGTTTATACCCTCTTAAAATTTTAAGCCTACTTTACCTTTCTCCTAATCCCATCTCACAACAAAGAAATGAATGTATTAGTAATTAACCAACACCAAACCCACCACATTTTTTAGTGCATTAGCTGAGAAAACCTCAAAATTAAAGAAATCTTAAATTAGCCAACCAAAACCACTACAGGCTGCCATTTTGGGGGAGGGGCTTCTCCACCATCTTGTTTTCTTTGTTTACAGGGAGTCCACATGATTCAGCACCTCTGTATCTAGTGTTTATTGCTGTTATCTTGGTTGTTGCTGTTTTGTTTTTCAGTAAACTATTTGGGTTTTTTTACTTGCATCTTCTCTCATTCATCTCTTTTTATTGGTGAAAGGGGAGGTAACTAATTTTGGAGTGTTGTCTTTGCAAATTGTCTTAAACCAAGACACCAACGAACCACCTATAGTAGCTATAACCATTTCAAGTAAGAGCAAAACTGCACCATCACATTGCTACAGTGGTGAGGAGACATAGAGGTGTTTAGAATGTTTCACCTCCCGCTTTCAAACAAAGGGTAATCATGAAATATATATATACAGAAGCTATATTATGCATTTTATGATTTCTGATGGGTTTGTGTATTTAAATTTAATGTATATTCCTGGTATACTTCCCTGGTAAGATAAGTATACCACTGATAAAAATTATATGCATGATAGCTAATTATTAGATATGTTAGTAAATTTTCATGTTAAAATTAGATGTCAATGCATACTGAATGAATAAATGAAAAAGTTTACTTCTCTCTTTCTAGCTCTTCAAAATAAGCAGTGCTTTCTCTTCTTCCAGTCATAAATCCTCTACTTGGAAATGATCTTATGGAAACAGAACTGCACTCTCTTGAAAGGCTTGACACAGACCCTTCCCAGTTCCCATATGAATGCATAGACACCTTTGGCCTCAACTCGATTCCAGGGGGGTTACTACTGTCTGAGTTCAATTCTGTATAATAAAGAACAAACATTTTCAGAGCTGAAATTGAGCAGAAGAAACCTAGAAGATAATTTTTATCTTAATTTCTCACTTCATTAACAAATCTATGACTTTTTTCATGGAAACAGTTAAAACATTTTGCTTTAGGATACACAGAACATAATGTGAATAAAACCAATCTTAATGGTAGTTAGAGAATACTAATCCTCTGAACTAGATTTCTAAACTGCAATCCTGTCAACCAGAACAGTATCACAATACTAGTATGTCTACCTTTCTTAAAAAACAAGCAGTGTTGGATAAATATCATAGGATTTACTCCTGTGTCTGACTTCCTAATAGCCTCTCCCATGGATTCCCCAGATGTGAATGATAAGTGTTTCCACCATAGCGGTCTAAATATAGACATCAGCTACTATATTTCAGGTTTTAGTAATGAGACAGGGAAAGGTCAGAGCATGTAAATGACTTCATAAAATTGATGGAACTTATCCACCACTTATTAAAAACATGAAAACCAGTTTTTTAATGATAAAGTGAATTAAGTGTAAGATATATCAAAAGCAATTCATATGAAGCCATGGGGTAGCATCAACAAAAAGACAAAAGCAACATAAGAACACAGTCTTTTTTGAAAATGTGTTTTAATTGGCAAAAAAATAACAGACACTGAGATCCTGCCTAACTTCAAAAGCTAGCATTAGAAAGAAGTTACGGCTGAGTTGGAAAATTTTATCCAAAAGCAATAGCAAGAAACAAATGAACCTACTTAAAGCATAATTCTAAATTCACCTTAAAGTCATTCTATTAAGTCAATTTTTCCAGAAGATGCCATTGTCTCATCTTCAATACTTCCTTGTAGCTCTTTCAGCACCTCTTATAAGAAATTAATAATAATTAAGAAAACCTTACAGTAATAGACCAAGGTAAATACATCTTATCGTGTTCTCGAATACACATTTATGTAAGCTACTGTGACACTGATGCAAACTATATTTAATGTAAGCAGGCATTGCGTCATAATTTTAATTTTTATCAAATACCTACAGTATTTCCCCAAACACTGTAACAACACAGTCTATACTGAATAATTAATCTTCTCTGATAATACAATTTATCATTTTATTTTAAGTTCTTCTCAAACTGAATATAATTTAGCTCTAATTTACAGATGGAGAAATGAAAGTACAAAGAACAGTCATATTCCTTCAATCTCTGTTACTAAAGTAAGTTTTGTAAATTTAAAATTTGAATACATAACTAAAAGCTAATAAGTCTTGAATACTGCATTTTTGAACCTCAAAGATATCAGAAGAAACACTCTCTAGGGTTTTTTTTTGTTGTAGGTTTTTAGTTGTGGGATTTCTCTTCTTTCTGCAAGGCCTTATCACCACTGTAAGCCAGCAGAGTCATACTTGTCTCACTTCTACTACTATTCTGCCTATGAGGAAAAGATTTAGGGCTCCTTCATGGAGTCATATTATTCTGCTTACAACTACCATAATGCCTATGAGGCAAAGGTTTAGTACTCCTTCATGCAGCCAGAGCTTCAAAGCTGAGAATATTCCTCTGTGCTATAAAAAAAAAATACATATGATCAAATTATCCAGCTAAAGGAAAATATTTCTGTCTTGGTTTAAGACAATTTAAGAGGTGGACACTCTGAAATGAGTTACCTCCCCTTATAGTTTTAACCAATCTCTTTCCACTAATGAGGGGAAATGAATACGAGTAGATATAAGTGAAAGAATAACAGTTTACTAATAAGCGAAACAGCAACAGGGAAAAAATAACAGTAAATAATCACCAGATACAAAATTGCTAAATCTCACAAACTCCCTGGGAACAAAGAGAAACAAAATAGCAGAGTAACCCTCCTTTCCCAAGATGGCACCTGCTGCAGGTGACCACGTGTAGGAAGGAAAAGGAAGAATGGCACACAAACACTCCCCCCAAGATGGTGCTCTCTGCAGGCAACCGCTGCACAAAACAGCATCAGTCAGCCATGCTGGTGGCATCTCTGTAAAAATATATTTAAGAAAGGGTAAAAAACCGGTGTGGTAGTGTGCAAGAGAGGAGGGGGAGGGTGGGGAGTAAGTGCAAGAAACAATCCTGCATAGATCAAGGTCAGCAATGAAGGAGGGGGAGGAGGTGCTTCTGGTGCCAGAACAGAGATTCTGCCCTGCAGGGCCCCAGCCAGAACAGGTGGATATGTTGTGAAGGAAGCTGCAGCTGGTGGAAAGGGCCCATGCTGGAACAGGGAAAAACTGTGAGGAGGAAGGCGCAGCAGAGAGGAACTGTTAGGAACTGACTAGAGCTCCCCATTCCCCATGTTCTGGAAGTAGGGCAATAAAGGAGTTGGGAATAAAGAAACTGAGTATAAGAATTTCAGTATTTTAGTTTTAGTCTTTGTTTCTCATCAGCCTACTCTTTTTAAACGGCAATAAAATAATTTTCCCCAAGTCTAGTCTGTTTTGTCTGTGACAGTATCTCAGTCCATGAGCTTTTTTTCATCCTATTTCCTCCCTCTATCCTGTTGAGGAGGGGGAGGGAGAGTGTGGCTGGGTGGGGCTCTGACAGGCAACCAAGGTCGACCCACCACAAATAAGTATCTGAAAATATCCTAGGTTTGTTCTGGTTGCTTGGTTGCTTTTTTCTCCGGACTTCTGCTGTTCAGAGTGACCCCGAGATACGTTAGAAAGTGTCTTTTCCCAGCCCGGCGGTTGAAGAAGGAGTCAGAACTCTTCAGTTCTCATTCTCTAGGTTGTTTATCGTTTCTTTTCTATAAAATTCTTTCTCCTGGCCTGCCGAGGACC
>NW_005054925.1:28931-31848 GCF_000277835.1 Geospiza fortis
CCCAAATTCCTCCATCTTGGGACCCCGAGCCCCCATTCTAAAAATCTCAAAAATCTATTTTTCACCCCCTGAAAAACTAATTATTATTCTACTTAAACTCTTTTGACTTGTAATTCTTCATATAAAGGTTGGTAATTGTTTTTCCATGGGTCAAGATCAAAGGCACAGGGGTCTTGGGCTCTGTGCCAAGGTCTCTGAGCCCCCTGGGCGGGGGCTCAAGCCCTCCAGGGCAGCCAGAGGAATTTCCTGGGTTCCAACAGTTTTTTACTTTTCCAACTACCACAACATATACTACAGCTCTTCTAGGTCACTAAGCATTATATAATTATAACATTATTATCATATTTTAGTCATGATTTTTAACTGAATTGACATGACTAGCAAAGCTGAATAGCTGCAGAGATATAATATTCTTTATCTCAACTACTGATTTGTATATGACTATTATGTTAGTAATAAATGTATGTATTTTCTTCTTCAAAAAGTGTATTCATCAGTGATGCTGAAAAACCTGAAAACCTTTTCCTGGTAGAGTCTGACTCTGCTAAATTTCCAGAAGGAATTTATATATTTACATAAAATAACTTTTTAGTTATCTAACACAATGGGATACCGAAAGTACTTAATCTCAACTGTTTTTATTTAGCACTGAATCATGATTCATATTTAAAATAATGAAAAAAATTAAAAGTTAGTTTGCAGTTGTGAGAAAAGGAAAAATAAAAAAAAGTATTATCTCCAGGAGTGTTCTCCAATACATTAGTTTAAAATTGTCCGAATAGAATTACATACAAGGCATTTTTAACATGTCCTCTTGAAGACTGCACTAATGTTGAAGATTGCATGCAAGATGTTTTCCATTACCATCTGTATGGCTGATTACCTTGTCAAGTGAGCAGTTTGCCTTATCTCTCTCTTTGAATGACCACATTCACACCTTCCTCGGGAGGGGACCTCCGCTGATAACAGACTATTGAATATCAGTGCATGACTGATAAGAACTATAACATCCCATTGTGAGATGCTCCGCCCAGAGGGAGGAGCCAAGCACTGCTACCCCATATACTCTGAGATTCTGAAATTGCAGTTCAGTTTTTTTCTCCACAAGATTCCCCAGAGGAACAGCAGCTGCCTTTTCCTCCTGGATCTTCAGAGGAAGACTACATCCTTCTCTACAGATCCTCCTTTCTCCAACAGAACCACACCTGATGCTTCAGAGGACTGCAGCCACATTTTCAATCAGACTACCACCAACACCCTGGCCGACAGGGTGTCAGGTTGGGTTCTGACTCTGTCAGTGTTGTTCCAGTGGACTGTATTGTTTATTTTATTCTTTTTATTTCTTCCCTATTAAAGAACTGTTATTGCCTGCTCCCATATCTTTGCCTGAGAGCCCCTTAATTTAAAATTGTAGCAATTCGGAGGGGTGGGGAGGGTTTACATTCTCAATTTCAGGGGAGGCTCCTGCCTTCCTTAGCAGACTCCTGTCTTTCCAAACCAAGACAACTAAAAAAATTAGCAAGGCTTAGGAGACACTGTAAGAAATTTAATAATAGAATAAACTGATCAGTACTTTTTCCCAAGAGTTATTCAAAGATACTTCAGTATGAAAAAGCAAAATATAAGGTCCATCTTTGCTCTTACAGCAGAGGTAAAAAAAATACCAGAAAGAATTAAATGTGTAAATCTCTTCTGTAGGGGGCAGAAAATGCACCTTGTACTTACATGGTTTTTTTTCCTATAGGACATATGTTGGACTAGCTCTCAAATAAACTTAGAAATCAAAATCAGTACAAATTACATTCTTCCTATTTTATTATCAATATACGTGGACACAATATAGAAGCAATTAAATTACTTGGAAAATATACAGAATATAAATTTGCATGTATTATATAAAGATGAAAGGGAAAGCTTTTTAATCACAGAACAATGTGTACAATAAAGATTGTTTTTTAACAAGTCAACATGTTACTCATTTTACTGTAAATCCAAGCAGAGACTGAATGAATATGAAAATCAAGCATGACATAATTCTTATTTTGCTTTTTCTTGAATACCCAAAGTTCAATTACACATACTTATTGTAGCAACTGAGGCATGGAATCCATAACAGTGTGACAGAATTGCTTTATTAAGCATGTGGGAGCCTTTTATATATTTTACTGTTTACAGGCTATGTTATTAGGCTATGCAGCCAAACAAGATACTAAAATCACTAATCAACATGCAAACAAATAGTAGAGCAGGATGTTTCTTGCTCTTATCGCAAACATTCTCAAGCATTCCACTTCAGCTAGCTTTCAAGCTGCTTAATTAAGTGTAATATTGACCTGGGCTCTTTTGAGAGTCTGATCCAGCTAGCTCTGGACCCCTGGGCCCTTCGCAATCTCACAAGAACAAAAGTAAAAGACTGGAGGCGCTCTTTCTCCACGGGACAAACATCCCACATTGTTGCGGTGTGACCGCTTTTCTGTTCTTAGTTATGATCTGTGTATTCAAGTTGTATTTTGATGTTAATGTTATATTCAGTTGGTAGGTTCGGTTTCCCCCTGTTCTGTTATTATAATGGTTCTGCCTAGGGCTCCCTTCCCGCCTTTCCCCCTCACAGTTATCTGTCAATCCCCAGTTGTCTAGGCAACTCCCACCACCCTTGTATCAGCTTTTATGTCAATCTGTTAACCTCTCCTCTGTTGTCATAGTTTCTCCCAAACCCCTCCTAGGTTTCTCTAGTAACTGCCATGTCCGTCACTCTCTGCCCACACCTTTTCCCTAGAACCTTCTACTCAGGGCAGAGAGTGATTGGACCAGAAATTGTTTCCCCTCCCCAACTAGTCCCCCATTTGTTGTTCTGTTAAGTCAATCATGGTTTTCTGTATGCTCATTTGCCCAGGGGTGGGTGACTCCTCCCCTCTGG
>NW_005054925.1:32751-40103 GCF_000277835.1 Geospiza fortis
TCCCTACCACGTGGTGCTCCTGGCAGGGGTTGGAGCGGGAACCCCTTTTTTGCTTTCTGTGCTGTGCACTTTTTAGTTTATGGGTGTGGTGGAGAGCTGAACTGAAATTAACAACTAAAGAGAGATGGGTGCAAAGCTCTCTGCAGTTCAAAAAGAAGCCCTGTTTCAAGTTGCGAGTGTTCTTGTTGGGGGGGAAGTTTCTTTTAATAAGAAAGAATTGAAAAACTTAATCAGATGGGCTTCCTCGCAGTTCCCAAATGCCTCTCCTGATCAATTTAGAGACCTCCAGTTTTGGGAGAGTGTCTCAAATAAATTAGATAATTTTGTCCGGTCAGGAGAAATTTCTTTGACAAAACGCATTGATTTGGCTAAGCACACTCATTGGATTGCACAGATAAAAAACGTTTTAAAGAGAAAAGAAATAAAAGGTCTGCGAGAACGCCCCAAAAGTTCTTGTTTAACTCCCAGTTCATCCCAGTCCCTCATCCCTGAACCCCATTCCTCCCCTGTTGTCCCTAAAAGCCAGGGTATTCTGAGAGAGGCAGCCCCCGACAGCCCTGGGCAGGGTTTTCACCAGTCCTCTGGCCCCTCTCAGAGACCCAAATCCCCCTGCTGCGGGTGTCAACGGGCCCAGACGCCTGCAGACTCTCCCTTTCCTCCCTCGTCCCCTGTCCCCCCTTCCCGAGTTGTAAAATCCCCAAAGTTAAGCTCAAAAGTTCGCTTTGTGCTCTCTCCACAAGATGGCTCCCATGGAGCCCAAGATGGAGGTGAGCACATGGCACCAGGGCAGGAGAACCCTTCTTCTACCCAGAACCCCTTTCTCCCCCCTCCCAACCCCTTCCTTCCCCCTGGCTCCGCCCTGTTTCCTTCAGCTCCTCCCTTCCCAGCTGCCCCTCCTCTCGTTCCGCCTCCCTTTTCAGCCCCTCCCAAAACACTGCCCTCTCCCAAAGCCCTCCCCCATGACTCCTCCCCGTGGGCGGGGAAAATGACATCATTCTCCTCCGCCCAGATTTCCCACAGGGTTTCTGACCCCGCCCCCTCCTGCTCCTGTTCCTACGCTCCCCCCTCGGATTCCCACGGTCAGCCATCTTGTTCCCATGGTTTGGGGCCTGAGGGAGGGGGTGTAGAAGCATGGGGCGCGGGGCCAGCCAATGCTATCACAGCAGCCCCGGTGACATACCACCCAACCCGGGGCGGGGGTCAGCGGGTGGAATGGACCCCAGTCTCCTGGAGTGTAATCAAAGAACTATGCAAAGCACAAAAAGAATTTGGGAGCAGAAGTGAGTTTTTCTGAGGTCTGTTGAGAGCTTCTTTAGTAGAAGCAGAGTTGGTACCTGCTGACCTGCGCCAAATCTTCCAATGCCTCCTCAATTCCACCCAATTTACTAGGTGGGAGGCAGCTTGGAAGAAAGGCGTGTCAGAAATCCTTCCCAAATTGTGGGAAGATGATGATGTAGGAGTCGATGGCAATGAGGAAAAGCTCACGGTTGACCATCTTTGTGGGCTTGGGGAGTGGACAAAGGGCCTCAAACAAGCAGAGTACATCCCAACAGAGGCTCTGACGCAGAGTGCACTGGTGGCAGAGCGGGCATTTTTGAAAATTTTAGTTGGGGTGCCGGCGGTCCCCCTTTCACATATTTTCCAGGGACCCAATGAGTCATTCGATGACTTTGTTGAGCGGCTGCATGTTGTGGCAGAATTCGAAGAGGCAGATGAGGGTGTGCAAGCGCAGCTCCTCAAGAGCGTTGTTGCAGCTTGCAAGGCGACGATTCTCAGCCTTCCGCTGCATCCGCGCCCCACCCTTGAAGATCTGCTGGAGGTCTGCGCCCTCAAGGTTCCAGCGCTTCAGACGGCCGGCAACCAGAAGAACAATCCATCATCTCATCGGGTTGCCTTTGCAGACCTCTCTGACACCGCCGCCGCCGCAATCGCTCCACCGCCCGACCATCAGCAAACAAGACCGAGCACCCTGAGACAGCCCCGCCGAGATCAATCAGCCTGCCACCTGTGCGGGAGAACTGATCATTGGATGCCTGACTGCCCACTCCGCAAAGAGTTTTATGAATTTAAAAAGGGGAAGCAGTCAGGGCATCCTGCTGGGGGAAATGCCCCAAAAAACAAAATAGGCAGCGCATTTCCCCCTTGCGCGAGGACAAAAATGAAGGATGGAAATTACCATCTAAAGGCAGAGGGAGGGAGCCCAATTTTAACCTGCCACCAGCTCAGCCAGTTACATCTTTGGCTGATGAATTACCATTTGCTACCGATTGTTTCCTGAGACCGCTGCTGCTGCGAGCGCTCCACCGCCCGACCATTGGCAAACAAGACCGGGCACCCTGAGACAGCCCTGCTGGGATCAATCAGCCTGCCACCTGTGCGGGAAGACTGATCATTGGATGCCTGACTGCCCACTCCGCAAAGAGTTTTATGAATTTAAAAAGGGGAAGCAGTCAGGGCATCCTGCGGGAGGGGAAGCCCAAAAAAACTAGATAAAGAGCGCAGCTCCCCCCTGCGTGACGAAAAAATCAAAGGCGGGAAGATACTGCCTGGGGCAGGGGGAGGGAGCCAAAAATTGACCCACCGCCAGCTCAACCCACTCCATCTTGGGTTGGTGAGCTGCCCTTTGCCACAGATTGCGACACCTTTTCACCGGACTTGACTTTACCAGATGTGGCTTGTTTGTCCTGCCTTGATCCGGGTCTCACACTTGAACCCGCTTTAACAACCTTTTCTCGAATTTCTCCCTACAGGTTGCACTTGACGCATGCAATTCATCTGAGGGACTCTAACATCTGCGTCCTCGCTGTGTGACCCGAAGCCCTAGGTAACTGGGACAGATTTGATCATCAATTCATCGTTATAGGGGACACCAAATTTACACCTGTCGATTTGCTCATTTTTCCAGCATTGGTATCATCTGACAGAGATAAATTTTCACTTGGTTTGTGCTGTGTCTGACCCCCAATGTTCCTCCCTAGGGGAAAAATCGTTGCCCAGGCCATCCCAGTTTCCAGTATCAATGACGTGAAGTCCAGAGATTGGGATCCTGATCTTCCTCACTATCGCTCTGGACTGCCTCGATTCCGCCGTAGGCAGGAGAGAGAACGTCAAGATGCTCCATCAGTGGCCTGGGCGCAAAGAGTGGGGCATCCAAAACCTCGCCTCACCTGCCAACTTTTGAAAGGGGGGGAATCAATTTCCATCCAGGGGTTGTTAGACACAGGGGCAGATGTGATGATCATTCCCTCTCGGGAATGGCCGTCACAATGGGAACTGCAAAACGTTGCTGGGCACATCCAGGGCGTTCAGGGCATTCAATTGGCACAACAAAGCAAGAGTGTTGTACAAATTACGGGGCCCGACGGACAATTGGCTTCTGTACGTCTGTTTGTTTTGAATTATTCGGAACCCCTGTGGGGGAGAGACACCCTTGCCCAGTGGGGAGCCAAAATTGACCTTCCAGCTCCCCAGGTTTTTCGAGCTGTGGTCATTGAAGAGCACGCCACCTGGAAATTGAATTGGATATCAGATAAACCTGTCCGGGTGAGTCAATGGCCACTGAATAAACAGAAATTAAAAGCGCTCACCGAGCTCGTGTAGGAGCAAGTCAAGGAGCAAAAGTTCTCTTTATTTATCTCTGAGATCATCTTCATTTCTGGGAACAGAGGTCTTCTTCTTTCCCTGAGAGCAAAGAGTCTTCATCATTCTTCTCTCTCTCTCTATTCAAACTTCTCTTGGGATAATAGCTACTTCAACATCTGCTTGCTTTAGCATAGATGCCTTTGCTCATATCTACAATTTGAACACTTCATCCCCCATACTTCTCAATGAATTGCAGGGAAAAAAAGAGTCTGATGCATTAATTATATCTTCTTCATAGCTTTACAAGAGGATTTCAGCCTAAACCTAAGGCATTCTCTTAATTCTCTTGTCATCTGGTACTTGATTCTTTCTTTACTGACCTTGGTGTCTTCATGTTGTGTCACCGTGATATTTTCTGAAAAATCCCTTCGCCAGGATTTCTTCTTCAGGGAAGATGAGAAGCCTCAGCTTCTCCATGTTTTGCTCCTCTGGAATGTGGTCTGGAGATTGTTTATCCAAACATGTGAATTGTTTTTAATTAATGGCCAATCACAGCCAGCTGTGTTGGACTCTGAGGAGTCAGTCACGAGCTTTCATTATCATTCCTTTCTAGCCTTCTCATGTATCCTTTCTCTTTCTTTAGTATAGTTTTAGTATATTGTTTCTTTTAATATAATAAATTATCATAAAATAATAAATCAGCCTTCTGTGAACATGGAGTCAAATTCTGATCTCTCACCTCATCCTGGGGACCTCACAGCACCACAATGTTGTTCTACTACATGTCTTTACTCTGTTTTTTTCTCTCACCTGAGGGAGGATTGAAGGCCTGTAAGTCTTATCTGTGTACTGAAAGAGTTAATATCTCACTCTGGGTCTGTAAATAGTCATGTAATCCCTGCCGGGCAGTGGCCAAAGTAGTCACAGTAATAAATTTTCAAGCTGCACTAGGAAGGGACTAGGTCAAAAATCTTAAGAAGCCCAGCCAAAACAGCAGCAGCCACTCTGGCCACATAACTAGTTTTTAGCCTTTGTTGAGTTCAATTTCAACCACAAAGCTATTTTCTGCGCGAGCTGCAGAACTGCCTCCAAATTTTTTCAGCAATCGCGCTAGGGAGAGAGCTAAGATCTCAACAACCAGACTAAAACTCAGCAGCTGATAACATCCCCCCCCCCCCCCCCGCCACCCCCACAGACCCTGCCTAGCTGCGTAGGCCACAACAGAGTGGGCCTGGCCCAGGCCACGTCTTGTTACCTATTCAAGACCAAAAATAAATTAAAAAAAATTCCCAAAGTTTGTTCATTTTTACATGTGTGTTCACAGATGCATATTCAACTTTCTAGTAGTTTAACAAAGTGTCAATATTCAAAACAAGTCACTAATTAGTTTTGTCAGGCATAGAAGAAACTGTCAGCAGCTCCTCTCAGAAAAATAATTTCCATAAGTAACTTCTTCCCTCCTCACTAAATGTCAATTAATACAAAACCAACACACTTAGAAAGTGCTCTTTTGTGGATTGACGAAAGAGTTGAGGCTCAAAAAATCTGCATATCTTTACATTGCGATTAGGAACATATACATAACTCTTTATGTGTCACTCCTCTTCCATGGAATGAAATGGAACAAAATTGGGAAACAATCAAAAACCACCTCCAAGGAGCCTTTGATAAAGCCCTGAGACAAGATATCCACTCACTTTACACTCAAAAGATCAACTCAGAGATTTGCAAACTCTGGACAAGCAAAAGGTACTAATAGACTTAAAAAATGATCTTACTTGGCTAAGTAAAAAAAATTGGTTTTCGGGAATAAATTTACGAGTTTGGGATTTTATTGGATTAGGTTGTCTAGCAGTGATATCTTTTAAAATTTTCTGTCTTGTCCTTTTCAACATAATCAAAGCTGTTAAAGGCCCACAAAAGCAGCTATGGTTGCACTTACTTTGTTCATGACCCTGTTACGAATAGAAAAGGGGGAATTGTTGGGTTAACAGGTGTTAGTGTAAGGAAAGAGTTAAACAGAGAATAGCAGGAGCAGCACTAGCAGCCGGTCTCTCTGATAAGTGTGTACCTGAGACAGAACTGAACAAATGTGTTTCTACTTCTATGTCAACATAGATGTACACTCTTCACGCTCCTTTACTATGGTTTTGGAGAGAACAATGGAAAATGTCAAGAGGACAGATTTATTGCAAGACTGATCATGTCTGTAAGCTGTAACCAAAAAAAGCTCTTAGGAGTAAAAATATATTTATACTGATGCTTCCGAATAAACCTTAGATTCACTCAGATTCACTCTCTCTGCTAGTGGATCTTGTCTCTTCATGTATCACAGCGGGCTCTATTCAGATACTGATACATTAAGGGAGTGTATCTGATGTTACTCAGGGTTTTCCATCCTACATGGTGACCGTGGAATATACACCAAAGGTGACAGGGCTTTAAGTTCACATATGGGAATATTATTCGAAGTTGTGGTGGTGTTTATAGGGTTATGTGAGGTGCTAACTCCTGGAATTTCAGTTGCTTGTAAGGTTGTTGTCTTGCCAGTATTATTTATCAAATGCATGTTCAATGTGGAAGAAGTGCAAGTACTATCATTGTGGGTAGTTAAACATCAGGGATAGGAATCTGCTAGAAAAGTTTGATTTCCTTCAACTGATAGCCAACCTGTCCCATTAATTAATGACCCAGATGGAGGGAGCCATTCCCCTCCTAGTATTTTAGAGTTGTTAGAAATGGGGATTTCTGAGTCCCACCAGGTTACTGGACAAAACACTGGAGGGTCATAAACATGAGCCAAATAGATTTGCCCGTTGACACCCATAACACAAGAGCTAAGTAATAAAACATAAAGCAAAGGTTGTACTTTCGAGTTAACTGATACAGTGGGCATGTAGGCCAAGAACGTATTTGCGGCACTGGGTTCTGAGACATGGGGGGTTAGAAATTACCTTAGAATAGAAATAAATTTCGGATTTGGATGCACTGTTTTAACTTGTTTCGTCTGTAACTTGCTGTGCTCGCAAAGGCTTGCAGAGACAGACAAAAGAATGCAACCCTCTGATAAAGAATTCTACCCCAAACAAGGTGAAAGGAATGTGAACTTCCAAGCTCAAGGGAGATAAGAGGGGCCCCGCCAACCTTGAAACTAAGACCAGACCAAAACTGAGGTTGGACTTGCCTGCACCAGGGAAGACATACAGAATGACTGCCAGAGAGCTTTGCGCAGGTTCAGAGGGAGTGATAAGCTAATTTTAATGCAAAGCAGGCTAGGAAATAAATATGCATGGACCTATTATGAAACTTGATGCATAGGCAACAAATTAAGGGACGAAAGAGGGTCTGAATTCTGGGGGGGTGTGCATGCCTTTGTGGAGCTATCCCGCATGTGCACCTGGTGCTAAATTAAATACCTACCTACTTTACAACTTTTACGAGTTGTGGAGTTTTTTCTGCGAATCATTTTTCTAGCGAGCCAGCCAGGAAAGTCTCTGTCACTCCACAGGGGGAACCGGGAGGTGGACCTCCTAGTGCGCGCCCCAGGATCTTCCCTGGAGGAGCTCTGCCTCCCGGCTTGCCCCCTGTGGGGGAGACAACATCCTGTTGGTGTTGCAGACAAAGGGTATGTATCTTTAGAAGGGGCCTTGGCCAAGAGGCTGGTAAGCCACTCAAACGTCTGAGCGCATAACTTAGTTGCTGTGTGAGTAGAAGTTTGCTTGCAAGCAGCCGCCGGCTGAGCACTGTCACTATCAGACACGCAAGAATGC
>NW_005054926.1:0-229 GCF_000277835.1 Geospiza fortis
TGTGGGGACATTGGGGATGTCCTATCCCTGTGGGGACATTGGGGATGTGGCTGTGGGGACATTTGGGACCTCCCATTTGGGATCTCCCATCCCTGTGGCTGTGGGGGCATTTGGGGTGTTCCATTTGGGATGGCCCATTTGGGATGTCCTATCCCTGTGCACTGGGAAGGGCTGGGGGGACATTGGGGATCTCCCATCCCTTTGGGGACATTTGGGATATCCCATCCCT
>NW_005054926.1:322-691 GCF_000277835.1 Geospiza fortis
GCTGTGGGGACATTTAGGATCTCCCATTTAGGATCTCCCATTTAGGATCTCCCATTTGGGATCTCCCATTTGGGACCTCCCATTGGGAATGTCCCATCCATGTAGTTGTGGGGACATTGGGGATGTCTCATCCCTGTGTCTGGGGACATTTGGGATGTCCCGTTTGGCGTGTCCCTGTGTGTGGGGACATTGGGGCTGTCCCAGAGAGGAGGGGGAGCAGGATCCTGGCTTTGTGTCCCTTTGGATCCACCCCGCTCCAGCTCTGGGGTCAGAACCCCTCAAATTCCTCAATATTGGGGGTTTTGAACAGCCCAGCACGGTGGGGTTTGGGGGGACCTGGGACTGCCCGTGTCCCCTCACCCACAGGTT
>NW_005054926.1:1197-3288 GCF_000277835.1 Geospiza fortis
GGGGGGGTGACACTCCCCAGGGTCCTCATGGGGGTGGGTGACACTGCCCCAGGTCTTTAGTGAGGCTGGTGTGAGTGGGGAGACACTGCCCTGAATCCTCAGACTGAGTGGGTGACACTGCCCCAGGTGCTCAGGAGGGGTGGGTGACACTGCCCCAGGTCTTTAGGGGTGCTGGGGTGGGTGAGTGACATCCCTCAGGGTCCTCAGGATGGGTGGGTGACACTCCCCCAGGTCCTTGAGGGGCTGGCCTGGGTGGGTGACACTGCCCCAGGGTCATCAGGGTGGGTGGGTGACACTGCCCCAGGTCTTTAGGGGAGCTGACCTGGGTGGGTGACACTGCCCCAGGTGCTCAGGGGTGCCATGGGGGGCTGGGGACAGTCCTGGGGGATTGGGGCAGATGGGCGGTGGGGACAGAAGGCAGGTGACCCCTGGAGTGTCCCTGGTGGTCCCAGGGGACCCCTGAGCTCCTGGGGGGTTCCAGGCTCTCCTGGTGCCCCCCTGGCTTGGGCAGCACCAGGAGGGGGCAGGGGGATGTTGGCATTTCCCGATGTTGGCGTCTCCCAGCCAGGAATAAAATCTGGGATTTCAGCTCCTGCCAGCTCAGCAATGATGAAAAATCCCAAGGAATTGTGAGGAAACGTTTCTTTAGGGCAAAACCTGGTTTGGGTTTGGGTCATTTCCTGCTTGCTCCATGCCCTGCTTGGGAATTCCTTGGGTTTGCATGAGGAAGATCTGATGATGATGAGAGACAGGGGTGTGGGGACGTTGGTGATGTCCCATCCCTGTGGCTGTGGGGACATTTGTGATGTCCCATCCTTGTCTCTTTGGGGACAATGGGGATCTCCCATCCCTGTGTCTTTGGGGATGTCCCATCCCTGTCTGGGGACATTGGGGATGTCCCATCCCTTTGACTCTGGGGACATTGGGATGCCATCTCTGTCTCTTTGGGGACATTGGGGATGTCCCATCCCTGTGGCTGTGGGGACATTTGGGTTGTCCTATCCCTGTGGGGACATTTGTGATGCCATCCCTGTCTCTTTGGGGACATTGGGGATGCCATCTCTGTCTCTTTGGGGACATTGGGGATGCCATCTCTGTCTCTTTGGGGACATTGGTGTCCCATCCCTGTCTAGGGACATTCGGGATCTCCCATCCCTGTGACTGTGGGGACATTGGGGATGTCCCATCCCTGTGCATTGGGGAAGTCCCATTTGGGATGTCCCATCCCTGTCTCTCTGGGGACACTGGTGTCCCATCCCTGTCTCTTTGGGGACATTGGGGATGTCCCATCCCTGTGCATTGGGGATGTCCCATTTGGGATGTCCCATCCCTGTGGTTGTGGGGACATTGGGGATGTCATCCCTGTCTCTTTGGGGACACTGGTGTCCCATCCCTGTCTCTTTGGGGACACTGGTGTCCCATCCCTGTGCCCTTGGGCGTTCCTAGCCTGGCGGGTGTCCCTGCCCTGCCCTGGAATGTCTCCCCACGCTCACTCCCGGTTTCCCCACAGCTGCAGCTCCCACATTTCCCTCTCCCAGGGTTGTCACCGGGGCTGGGCTGTCACCTCCGAGCAGCCCTGGGTGCCTCCCAGCCCAGGGCAGGGCGGTGACCCCGTTCTGCACGCGGGGTCACCACGGGATGATGTTCCTCCCCGGTTCCTCCCCGGTTCCTCCCCGGTTCCTCCCTGGTTTTCCCTATTTTTCCCTTGTTTTTTCCAGTTTTTTCCTTTTTTTAAATTGTTTTTCCCTGGTTTTCCCTGGTTTTTTCCTGTGGTTTTTTTTTTTTTCCTTTTTTTCTTGTTTTCCTTGTTACCCTGTTTTTTCCTATTTTTCTTCCTCTTTTTTTCCCATTTTTTCCCCATTTTTCCCTGGTTTTCGCCATTTCCATGTCCCTGTTTGTCCCCCCAGGTGCCCCGGATCATCCTGTGGCTCATGGTGGAGTTTGCCATCATTGGCTTTTTTCCCATTTTTTCCCATTTTTTCCCATTTTTTCCCATTTTTTCCCATTTTTTCCCATTTTTTCCCATTTTTTCCCATTTTTTCCCATTTTTTCCCATTTTTTCCCATTTTTTCCCATTTTTTCCCATTTTTT
>NW_005054926.1:4024-12325 GCF_000277835.1 Geospiza fortis
GTGAGCTGGCCATCATCGGCTCGGACATGCAGGAGGTGATCGGCTCGGCCATCGCCATCAACCTGCTCTCGGTGGGCAGGTGCGTCAGGCCAGGGGGCAGGGATTTTACTTTTGATTGTGTCTGATTTTATTTCTTTTACCATTATACCTTTGATTTGATTTGTTTCACCTTTTATTCGATTTCTTTTACCTTCGTTTGTATCTTTGATTTTATTTCTTTTACCATTGTACCTTTGATTTGATTTGTTTTACCTTTCATTTGATTTCTTTTACCTTTGTTTGTGTCTTTGATTTTATTTCTTTTACCATTATACCTTTGATTTGATTTGTTTTACCTTTCATTTGATTTCTTTTACCTTTGTTTGTGTCTTTGATTTTATTTCTTTTACCATTATACCTTTGATTTGATTTGTTTTACCATGGTGCCTTTGATTTCATTTGTTTTACCTTTTATAGTACCCCAATTTGATTTCTTTTACTTTTGATTGTATCTTTGATTTAATTTCTTTTATCTTTGTTTGTATCTTTGATTTAATTTCTTTTACCATTGTACCTTTGATTTGATTTGTTTTACCTTTGTTTGTACCCTGATTTGATTTCTTTTACTTTTGTTTGTACCTTTGATTTAATTTCTTCTACCTTCGATTGTATCTTTTATTTGATTTCTTTTACCTTCATTTGTGTCTTTGATTTTATTTCTTTTACCATTGTACCTTTGGTTTCATTTGTTTTACCTTTGTTTGTGTCTTTGATTTGATTTCTTTTACCTTTGATTTAATTTCTTTTACCTTTGATTTGTTTTACCTTCGTTTGTGTCTTTGATTTGATTTGTTTTACCTTTTGATATCTTTTGATTTGATATCTTCTGTCTTTGATTGTGTCTCTGATTTGATTTCTTTACCTTTGTTTATACCTTTGACTTGATTTCTTTTATCTTTGATTTGATTTACCTTTGTTTGTACCTTTGATTTAATTTGTTTTACCTTTGTACCTTTGATTCCATTTGTTTGACCTTTTTATCTTTGATTCCATTTATCTTTGATTTTACCTTTGATTTCATTTGCTTTACCTTTGTTTATACCTCTGATTTCATTTATTTTACCTTTGATTGTCTCTTTGGTTTCTTTAACTTTGATTTGATTTGTTTTACCTTTTTTTGTACCTTTGATTTGTTTGACCTTTTTATCTCTGATTCCATTTATTTTACCTTTGATTGTGTCTTTGATATAATTTGTTTTGTTTATAACTGATTTAATTTCTTTAACCTTTGATTGTATCTTTGATTTCCTTTACCTTTCATTTTATTTGTTTTACTTTTTTATGTTTGATTCCATTTGTTTTACCTTTAATTTAATTTCTTCTACCTTTGATTGTATCTTTGATTTCCTTTACCTTTGATTTGATTTACTTCTTTATCTTTGATTTCATTTGTTTTAACTTTGATTTCATTTGTTTTAACTTTGATTTTATTTATTTTACCTTTGACTTAATTTGTTTTACCTTTGATTGTACCTTTGATTTCATTTGTTTTACCATTGTACCTTTGATTTCATTTGTTTTACCTTTTTTACCTTAAATTTATTTGTTTTACCATTGTACCTTTGATTTCATTTGTTTTACCATTGTACCTTTGATTTCATTTGTTTTACCTTTTTTACCTTAAATTTGCTGCAATGTTTCAAATTTGGTGCAATGATTTAAATTTGGTGCAATATTTTAAATGTGCTGCAATATTTTAAATGTGCTGCAATATTTTAAATTTGCTGCAATGTTTCCCAGCCTGATGAACAAGTAGCTCATTAGTTTGGGCAGCGTGTGTCCAACCCAGTGCTGAATATTTCGTTTTCTTGCAGCAGAGTGTTGATCTGTCTCTTCATCACTGACCTCCATTCTCACACTCTTTTCTTTTCCTCCTTTGGGCAAAAAAAAAAATATGAATCCCACGGACTTCGTTAATCCCAGGATCTTTTTGTGTGGAAATTAAGCCCAAATTCAGCATTTAATTGAGACACCCAGGGGCAGATCCCGCAGGAATCCCCCTGGGAGGTGACATCAGCTCCCGGTGCTCCCCAGGCCCATATTTTAAATGTGCTGCAATATTTTAAATTTGCTGCAATGTTTTACATTTGGTGCAATGTTTCAAATTTGCTGCAATATTTTAAATTTGCTGCAATATTTTAAATTTGCTGCAATATTTCCCAGCCTGATGAACAAGTAGCTCATTAGTTTGGGCAGCGTGTGTCCAACCCAGTGCTGAATATTTCGTTTTCTTGCAGCAGAGTGTTGATCTGTCTCTTCATCACTGACCTCCATTCTCACACTCTTTTCTTTTCCTCCTTTGGGCAAAAAAAAAAATATGAATCCCACGGACCTCATTAATCCCGGGATCTTTTTGTGTGGAAATTAAGCCCAAATTCAGCATTTAATTGAGACACCCAGGGGCAGATCCCACAGGAATCCCCCTGGGAGGTGACATCAGCTCCCGGTGCTCCCCAGGCCCTGAGGAACCCCCAGCCCCCCAGAAAAGCCCCACAGAGAAGGGGTTTGGGGCTCTGGGGGGCTCTGACCCTGCTCTCGCCCCACAGGATCCCTCTCTGGGGCGGGGTGCTCATCACCATCGCCGACACCTTCGTCTTCCTCTTCCTCGACAAATACGGTGAATTCTGCTGGGGATGGGGATGGGGTTGGGGTTGGGATTTGGGTTGGGATGGGATTGGGATTGGGATGGGATTGGGATTGGGATGGGATTGGGATTGGGATGGGATTGGGATTGGGATGGGATTGGGATTGGGATGGGATTGGGATTGGGATGGGATTGGGATTGGGATGGGATTGGGATTGGGATGGGATTGGGATTGGGATGGGATTGGGATTGGGATGGGATTGGGATTGGGATGGGATTGGGATTGGGATGGGATTGGGATTGGGATGGGATTGGGATTGGGATGGGATTGGGATTGGGATGGGATTGGGATTGGGATGGGATTGGGATTGGGATGGGATTGGGATTGGGATGGGATTGGGATTGGGATGGGATTGGGATTGGGATGGGATTGGGATTGGGATGGGATTGGGATTGGGATGGGATTGGGATTGGGATGGGATTGGGATTGGGATGGGATTGGGATTGGGATGGGATTGGGATTGGGATGGGATTGGGATTGGGATGGGATTGGGATTGGGATGGGATTGGGATTGGGATGGGATTGGGATTGGGATGGGATTGGGATTGGGATGGGATTGGGATTGGGATGGGATTGGGATTGGGATGGGATTGGGGATGGGTTTGGGATGGGTTTGGGATTGGGATGCAGTTGGGGTTGGGATGGGATTAGGGTTGCGTTTGGGATTGGGTTTGGGATGGGATTAGGATGGGATTGGGGTTGGGGATGGGATGGGATTGGGGTTGGATTGGGATGGGTTTAGGATTGGAATTGGGATTAGAATTGGGATTGGTTTGGGATTGGGATGGGTTTGGGGTTGGGACTGAGGCTGGGATTAGGATGGGATTGGGAATGGGATTGGGATGGGTTTGGAGTTTGGTTTGGGATTGTGTTTTTGGGTTTGGGATTGGGTTTGGCTCTTCTCAGCTTGGTGACAAAGGGACTTCTCCTCCTTGCAGGCCTGAGGAAGCTCGAGGCGTTTTTTGGGCTCCTCATCACCATCATGGCCCTGACCTTTGGATATGAGGTACCCCCTCTCTGGAGCACCCCAAATCTGCCTGTTTCTCTGTGTCTGACCCCAAAACTCCCTGTTCCCTCATACCTGACCCCAAAACTCCATTTCCCTGTCCCCAAAACTCCCAATTTCCCTGTCCCTGACCCCAAAACTCCGTTTCCCTGTGTCTGACCCCAAAACTCCCCGTTTCCCTGTTTCTAACCCCAAAACTCCCTGTTCCCCCATCCCTGACCCCAAAACTCCCCATTTCCCTGTTCCTGACCCCAAAACCCCCCCATTTCCCTGTTTCTAACCCCAAAACCCTGTTTCCCTGACCCCAAAACTCCCTGTTTCCCCATCCCTGACCCCAAAACTCTCCATTTCCCTGTCTCTAACCCCAAAACTCCCCATTTCCCTGTCCCTGACCCCAAAACTCACTGTTTCCCCATCCCTGACCCCAAACTCCCCGTTTCTCCATCCCTGACCCCAAAACTCCCCATTTCCCTGTCTTTGACCCTAAAACTCTGTTTCCCTGATCCCAAAACTCCCTGTTTCTGTTTCCCTGACCCCAAAACTCCCCGTTTCCCTGTGTCTGACCCCAAAACTCCCCGTTTCCCTGTGTCTGACCCCAAAACTCCCCGTTTCCCTGTGTCTGACCCCAAAACTCCCCGTTTCCCTGTGTCTGACCCCAAAACTCCCCGTTTCCCTGTGTCTGACCCCAAAACTCTGTTTCCCTGTCCCCAAAACTCCCCATTTCCCCATCCCTGACCCCAAAACTCCCCATTTCCCTGTCTCTAACCCCAAAACTCCCCATTTCCCTGTCCCTCATCCCAAAACTCCCCATTTCCCTGTGTCTGACCCCAAAACTCCCCATTTCCCCATCCCTGACCCCAAAACTCCCTGTTCCCCCACACCTGATCCCAAAACTCCGTTTCCCTGACCCCAAAATTCCTTGTTTCCCTGTGTCTGACCCCAAAACTCCCCATTTCCCTGTCCCTGACCCCAAAACTCCCCATTCCCCCATCCCTGACCCCAAACTCCCCATTCCCCCATCCCTGACCCCAAAACTCCCCATTTCCCTGTCCCTCATCCCAAAACTCCCCATTTCCCTGTCCCTGACCCCAAAACCCCCCATTTCCCTGTCCCTCATCCCAAAACTCCCCATTTCCCTGTCCCTGACCCCAAAACCCCCCATTTCCCTGTTTCTCACCCCAAAACCCCGTTCCCCTGTGCGCAGTACATCACGGTGAAGCCCAGCCAGGAGAAGCTGCTGCGGGGTTTGTTCATCCCCTACTGCCAGGACTGCGGCACGCCCCAGCTGGAGCAGGCCGTGGGCATCGTGGGCGCCGTCATCATGCCCCACAACATGTACCTGCACTCTGCCCTGGTCAAGGTGAGCGGGCCGGGGGCACCTGCGGGCACCTGGGCCTTGTGGGGCGATGGCTTGGTGTGGAAAGGCAGGTGTGTGCTGAGGAAGGCGGGAGCCACCCCTGAAATGGAAAATTGAAACCCCTTCTCACCAAATTGTGGTAAATTTGATATTTAGGGGCTCTCGGGCAAAATTGTGGGAGCAGGAATAACAGTTTGGCTTGGTTTTGGAAGCCAGGTTTGTGCTGAGGAAGGCAGGAGCCTGCCCTGAAATGGAAAATGGAAACCCCCTCCCTTCAAATTATTATAAATCTGAAATTAAGGGCTCTCAGGCAAAATTGTGGGGCAGGAATGACAGTTTGGCTTGGTTTGAGAAGTCAGGTGTCTGCTAAAGAAGGCAGGAGCCACCCCTGAAATGGAAAATTGAAAAACCATCTCCCTCCAAATTGTTGTAAATTTGAAATTAAGGGCTCTCAGGCAAAATTGTGGGAGCATGAATAACAGTTTGGCTTGGTGTGGAAAGGCAGGTGTGTGCTGAGGAAGGCAGGAGCCACCCCTGAAATGGAAAATTGAAAAACCATCTCCCTCCAAATTGTTGTAAATTTGAAATTAAGGGCTCTCAGGCAAAATTGTGGGAGCATGAATAACAGTTTGGCTTGGTGTGGAAAGGCAGGTGTGTGCTGAGGAAGGCAGGAGCCACCCCTGAAATGGAAAATTGAAAAACCATCTCCCTCCAAATTGTTGTAAATTTGAAATTAAGGGCTCTCAGGCAAAATTGTGGGAGCATGAATAACAGTTTGGCTTGGTGTGGAAAGGCAGGTGTGTGCTGAGGAAGGCAGGAGCCACCCCTGAAATGGAAAATTGAAAAACCATCTCCCTCCAAATTGTTGTAAATTTGAAATTAAGGGCTCTCAGGCAAAATTGTGGGAGCATGAATAACAGTTTGGCTTGGTGTGGAAAGGCAGGTGTGTGCTGAGGAAGGCAGGAGCCACCCCTGAAATGGAAAATTGAAAAACCATCTCCCTCCAAATTGTTGTAAATTTGAAATTAAGGGCTCTCAGGCAAAATTGTGGGAGCATGAATAACAGTTTGGCTTGGTGTGGAAAGGCAGGTGTGTGCTGAGGAAGGCAGGAGCCACCCCTGAAATGGAAAATTGAAAAACCATCTCCCTCCAAATTGTTGTAAATTTGAAATTAAGGGCTCTCAGGCAAAATTGTGGGAGCATGAATAACAGTTTGGCTTGGTGTGGAAAGGCAGGTGTGTGCTGAGGAAGGCAGGAGCCACCCCTGAAATGGAAAATTGAAAAACCATCTCCCTCCAAATTGTTGTAAATTTGAAATTAAGGGCTCTCAGGCAAAATTGTGGGAGCATGAATAACAGTTTGGCTTGGTGTGGAAAGGCAGGTGTGTGCTGAGGAAGGCAGGAGCCACCCCTGAAATGGAAAATTGAAAAACCATCTCCCTCCAAATTGTTGTAAATTTGAAATTAAGGGCTCTCAGGCAAAATTGTGGGAGCATGAATAACAGTTTGGCTTGGTGTGGAAAGGCAGGTGTGTGCTGAGGAAGGCAGGAGCCACCCCTGAAATGGAAAATTGAAAAACCATCTCCCTCCAAATTGTTGTAAATTTGAAATTAAGGGCTCTCAGGCAAAATTGTGGGAGCATGAATAACAGTTTGGCTTGGTGTGGAAAGGCAGGTGTGTGCTGAGGAAGGCAGGAGCCACCCCTGAAATGGAAAATTGAAAAACCATCTCCCTCCAAATTGTTGTAAATTTGAAATTAAGGGCTCTCAGGCAAAATTGTGGGAGCATGAATAACAGTTTGGCTTGGTGTGGAAAGGCAGGTGTGTGCTGAGGAAGGCAGGAGCCACCCCTGAAATGGAAAATTGAAAAACCATCTCCCTCCAAATTGTTGTAAATTTGAAATTAAGGGCTCTCAGGCAAAATTGTGGGAGCATGAATAACAGTTTGGCTTGGTGTGGAAAGGCAGGTGTGTGCTGAGGAAGGCAGGAGCCACCCCTGAAATGGAAAATTGAAAAACCATCTCCCTCCAAATTGTTGTAAATTTGAAATTAAGGGCTCTCAGGCAAAATTGTGGGAGCATGAATAACAGTTTGGCTTGGTGTGGAAAGGCAGGTGTGTGCTGAGGAAGGCAGGAGCCACCCCTGAAATGGAAAATTGAAAAACCATCTCCCTCCAAATTGTTGTAAATTTGAAATTAAGGGCTCTCAGGCAAAATTGTGGGAGCATGAATAACAGTTTGGCTTGGTGTGGAAAGGCAGGTGTGTGCTGAGGGGAAATGCAGGGGAGGAGAAAGCTGCTCCTCGGGGAATGCAGGGGGGAAAGGCTGCTGGGGTGTCCCAAACCTCAGATTGTACCCAGGCAGGAATGTTTGAAATCTCAGATTGTGTCCAGGCAGGAATGTTTGAAATCTCAGATTGTATCCAGGCAGGAATGTTTGAAATCTCAGATTGTGTCCAGGCAGGAATGTTTGAAATCTCAGATTGTGTCCAGGCAGGAATGTTTGAAATCTCAGATTGTGTCCAGGCAGGAATGTTTGAAATCTCAGATTGTGTCCAGGCAGGAATGTTTGAAATCTCAGATTGTGTCCAGGCAGGAATGTTTGAAATCTCAGATTGTGTCCAGGCAGGAATGTTTGAAATCTCAGATTGTGTCCAGGCAGGAATGTTTGAAATCTCAGATTGTGTCCAGGCAGGAATGTTTGAAATCTCAGATTGTGTCCAGGCAGGAATGTTTGAAATCTCAGATTGTGTCCAGGCAGGAATGTTTGAAATCTCAGATTGTGTCCAGGCAGGAATGTTTGAAATCTCAGATTGTGTCCAGGCAGGAATGTTTGAAATCTCAGATTGTGTCCAGGCAGGAATGTTTGAAATCTCAGATTGTGTCCAGGCAGGAATGTTTGGAATCTCAGATTGTGTCCAGCCTGTGAGACCTGGCTGGAGGAGAGCCACATGTCCCTGTCCCTGTCCCCAGTCCCGGCTCATGAACCGTGCGGACAAGAGGGAGGTCAGAGAGGCCAACAAGTATTTCTTCATCGAGTCCTGCATCGCGCTCTTCGTCTCCTTCATCATCAACATCTTCGTGGTGACCGTCTTCGCCGAGGCCTTCTTCGACAAGACCAACGCCAACGTGGTGGGTGGCACTGGGACGGACTGGGAGGGACTGGGATGGACTGGGATGGACTGGGACAGATTGGCATGGACTGGGATGGACTGGCATGGACTGGGAGGGACTGGGAAGGACTGGGATGGACTGGGA